>NW_007578172.1:115134-208247 GCF_000690725.1 Stegastes partitus
ACGGATTGGCTACGTTCTGACTGTAGGACTTAATGCTCATCTCGGATTTTTTTGTGAAATCCAAGTTTTTTTTAGTTTTTTCGTTCACGTTTCCAATTAAATGCGACTTGAATGTGATCTCCCATGTGGACCTGATATGACTCAAAAGTGTCCCACATGCACAGAAGAGGACACAACAACGTCACATGCAGCAGCGTGCTCAGTGTTTACGAAAGTAAACACGGATGGTGGTGGTGATGGCGGCCGCAGCTGCCGCCACCACCGATGGCACAAACGGAATTGTGACCGCTATCCTAAACTAGCATCAGCCGCCAAGTACTGCCTGTGCGTTCAGGCCACTTCCACCCTGTCAGAGCGCTACCCCGTCGGAGCGCTCAGTGGTCCCCCTGACCGCGCTGAATATTCGGATACTCCTCATTAATTGGGCCTGAATATCCAGAGACCAGAAAGTTCTGTTTGGACCAGCCCTACTAGTTATTATAACAGCTATGAACAACAATTAACAACAAATTACCCTTCATACATCAAGCCCTCCTTGTATCTCGACCTCCGTCTTGACAATCCGACAGCCTTGCTGTCCGACATAAAAGAAGGTTTTACATTTAGTGTCGGATTATCGAGTCACGACCGTATATATATTTTTTACATATACATATTAAATTGCTACATAATGCATTTTATAATTCTAACTTATACGTAACATTTTGTACCTTTTGTTTTCCCTTCTGCCCCTCTGACGAGCACAACTCTTCTTCTACTCTGGAGCTCATTTCTCTCTTATTTCTTGCGCAGGTGTCCTGGGAGGGGGGAGGATGCAGCGGGGGTCGTCAGTAGACAGCAGTGGGTCCAGGTTCACTCCTCTGGTGGTGGTGGAACTGGCCTCCAACACCAAGGAAGAGGCAGTTGCATGGCTGCTCAGCAGGATAAGAGACCAGCAGCAGAATGGAGGTATGGAAGTTCATCTGCTCTCCTCTATTAGTTGCTTTCTGTGTGGTTTTTTTTTGTTTGTTTTGTTGTTTTTTTTACTACACTGATTATTTAAAATGTCATTTCTTCCAGGTGCTGAGTTGTTCGTGGAGCAGTTGGGTCCTGGAATTGATGCTCAGGAGAAGGAAAACCCCAACATATTTCTGGTGGGGGCCTCCTGGCAGAGGCTGCTCTCTGGTGCTGAGGATGTGGGCCTCTTCAAGGAATACAGTGATGGGTCCATGAGGGGCTTTACACGTGCCAACAAACACAACTTCAAAGACTTTAATGGTAAAGTCTGACAGGGTCTCAGCGGCGCTCATGTATGCGCTGCTTCACGACACTTCATGTCACTGTCCCATTTCTAACAAAGACAAAATCACACATGTTCCATTGTGCTATTGTGTTGGTAAAATGTCAAAATTATGTTGAAATGGAATTTCCTCTCTCTTTTCATATGAAGAGAGAAAAAACATTCCCCCTGGTATTCAGCTAAATAACAAAAATATAGTGTATAATTGTACATCATATCTATTTGTCCTTTCAAGATTCATTTTAATTGTTAGTCCTTCATTACTGCTAAATAAGTTGCCTGCTGTTTGGTAGCAGGATCATTGTTCATTATTGTCACTGTTCAAGCATGTCTGATTGCTAATCGTCAGTGCTCCAAGCCTTCAAACTCCAAAATCAAAAGAGGTGTCAGAACAAACTGCTGTCATTGCAGCTGATACACTCTGACTGCAGTATTGGTCACAGTTTGAGATGACTGGCCTCCCGATCACAGCCTCTGAATTGTAGCCGTATTGCTGTTTAACATGCCTTTGATGTGAATGTCACCGTGGCTGTTTGTTTGCTGTTTGTCTCTGATCTGCTCTGTCTCTCCAGGGGATGGAGACGACTTCCTCAGTATGGCTGAGTGTCAGTACATTATCAAACATGAACTGGAAACACTGCGAGCCAAAGATGAGACTCATGTACCAGGACACAGCCAGGCCAAGCTCTACCCCGGGAAATCTATCAGTGAGTCTCTGTCCACATCTCACTCAGTTTAGATTTAAATGAGCTTTATAGTGATCCACTTACTGATGTTTTATTACTTGTTAAGTATTTAACTCACTCAAATAGACAAAAGAAGACATTTTCATCTGCCTATTTTAGCTATAAATGCTATTTAAACAATAATTAAATTTATAGTATTTAGATTTTGGAAGCTTTGTTGGATTAAACAAGCAGTTTAAAACATCATCTTGGACTCTGGAACCTTGTGATTGGCATCTTCACTGTTGAGTCTAAAAGCATTCATCGGCCTAGCTGAAAATAATGGTTAAGAGCTGCTGACATTCTGTAACATAATGATCTGAAAGAACATGTGTACATGATGATTTTTGCCAAGAGAATCAATTAGTATAGTAATGGTTGTTGGTTGCATTATACAAATGGCCACAAATTATTAAGCAACAGCCACTGACTACTGACTCTTGTGTAAATGATGTCAAAGCAGTAATACTACACTCTTTCACCTTGTAGCATAGTTTATCAGTTCCAGCTTTTGACAGGATTTTACTATTTTATTTTCTACATGACTTAGAAATACTATAGTAGTAGTAGCGTTGTTAAGTTGCAAAAATGAAGGCAGCACAACTCAGCCTCCACCTCTCCTTGGGAACAGACTAACACAGCCTTTCTCCCCCACTGCCGCCTTTGTACCTCCCTCTCTCTTGCCGTCTATCTCGCTCTCTCTGTGGCTGCAGTATGGAAACAATAAATATGCAAATGCAGTGAAATATTCCCAACGCGAGATAAGGAAGCAATGAACTTGCAGTGGAGATAGGATGCCTCTATTCAGCGCTTGTGTTTGACAAATCGCATTAAAGCAGAATGTAATCATTTTCGACAAATGATGCACTCAAGAAATAGCAGATGAAATGATAGAGCTTTCATGTACTTGTATTTAGTCGCTGTGTATTGGACAATAGGAATTCTTGCTATAGACAGTGCATTGTGTACAATGGGCAAGCTCCCAGCTATTGTTTGCCTGTCCTTGTTTTAGAAAATTAAGCTGCATGTTTACTTAGTTGGGAAAGTGAGTTCAGACAAACAATAGTGAGGTATAAAAATACTACAAAGACGTTTTATCATCTTCCCAAAAGTCAGCAAAGCATGTTCCAAATATTTCACAGGAAATATGCATTTACCAAAATACCGAAACATATTTTTATTCATCGCAATGTACATTATTAAACAGATCAGAATGGTATGATGCTAGCAGGAAGTAACACGCATGTTTTCTTATTTATGTCTTAGTTCGCAGACTGCTGTCCAAAGGGATTCTGGTCCAGATTTTTCCTCTGCATGAAAAGGAAGAACTAAAGAAGCTCTCTTTTTCTTGGTATAAAAAGGTGAAGTTGTCCCTTCAGCCTCTTGGTAAGTGGAAGATGTATCCCGATCTCTCATTGTTTCTCTTGAAAACGTTGTGAGGATTGAGAGTAGTCCACATTATGTAGGATAAACAGTTGCTTTGTGTGTAGTGGGACTGTGGTCAGACGAGGGCCGCACCTTACACTGTTCCCTATAACAATGTATAAAGGTCTTGAAATCCTTATTATTTACTTTGGATGATTCATTTGTTCCCCTTATTTCCTGTAAGATTTACAATAATTTCTTATTTTGTCAGTTTTTGACTGAACATCTGTCAGTGTTCCTGTCAGTGCTCTAACACACTGCTGTCTTTGTCATTCTCTTTCCTTAGATGACATCAGACACTACTATGGTGAGGGACAGGCCCTCTACTTTGGCTTTCTGGAGTACTTCACCTTTGCCCTAGTACCGATGGCCCTCATTGGGGTGCCTTACTATCTGTTTGACTGGGAGGACTACGACAAATATGTGGTCTTTGCTGTGTTCAACTTGATCTGGTGCACTGTTATCCTAGAGGTATGGACACTGATTTTACTCTCATATAAATCATTATATAATATATATATATATCAGTGCATATAGCTTTTTGGAAAACATGGTTTTCATTCAAGTGTACACCTGGTTGTGTTACAAGAGTCATTTCAGGAATTTTAGATGTCCCAGACAAGAAGTCCTATTTAATTATTTTTCAAAAATATTTCATGATTTTAGAATAATGCTCTTGAGGCAGTATGAGCAGTGTTTTTATTTTTACCATTGCATGGTTCACATTGCACATCAGTGACACATGAACATGGGATAAATGAGTAAAACACAAATATAAATACTCTAAATCGTTTCAGTAAAGATGCTAATACTTTATCTACCAATGCTGTATTTTCTTGATGCTGAAAAGTCTTTGTTTCATAACCCTTTTCTTTGCATATCAAAGGGCTACAGGGCAATAGATATTTTTTTTTCTTCATTCATTCCATTCACTGTTGCTTCTGGCTGTGTGTATTTGCTTTGTATTCTTTTCATACCTCTTTAACACTGAGATAAACTGCAAGTTACACTTTTCAAAGAAATCAAGGCTTTACTGTAGTGCAAATAAGTTGCTATAAGAGAACGTCTGTGGTTGAAGTTCCATTAATTAACAACAAATCAAAAAAAGACTTATGCAGACTGACAGCAATGAAACAGCAGAATTGTAGTTTTTAATTGGAATGAAAAATATGAACAAAGAAATAATGAAACTGAGGAATAGCTTGAGTCTTTTTTTCAGACAGGAAACAGCAGAACATTTTTTTCTGAGCCCATTAAAGAACCCTTAAATTCCACCTTCCATCACAGTAGTTTCAGCCTGACTGAAGTTCAGGTCATCTTGCGTCGCATCAAGGGAAATCTGATGAGTTTGTTGTTGCCTTTGCTGCTTACTCATCCCCCTCTGCTCCTGAACTGACACAGCAGCTTCAGCTGGAGGAGTTGGGAGAGGTGGTAGAGTTGCATTACAGCAGAGCCTTGTTCTGGACTGGTTCAGACTGGCTGACTGTCAAACCCTCCTGAATGGGAGGAGATTTGAGATTGCAGAGCAAAAGAGGTGGTAGAGCAGAAACAACAGCAGAGTCAGGTTCTCTGCTGGACCTCTTACTCGCATTGTACTCCAGGACTGAAGTGTAGAGGAGGTTCATAAGTGGAGGTCTGAGAAGTGATGAAACCCATCAACAGAAGAAAATTATTGCAGCATGTGGCTGGAATGTTTGGTCTGGCTGTGGGCTATCTGAAAGCTACTGTACTTGTTCATCCAAACCAGTGTTTGCAGTTAATTCAGCACTGAGGGCCAGAGGATCTTTTGGAGAAATGACAGCCTTACCTAAATCTCTGTGTGGCTCAGGGTGCTTCTTCTGGTCAGGCTTTTCATCCACATCTGCAGCAGGGCTATTATGACCTTTGCATCATCTACCACATCTGCTGGCTGGGACAGTTGTCTTTGGTTTGTGGATTTGCAGGCTGGCTTGTCTCTGTCTGAGTCTGAGGCTCAAACTTTGGGGACCAGCTTCATCACTACCTCCTGTGGGACCAATAGAGCCTGAGAAATGATTTAGGAATATTGAAAACAAGAAGACATGACCTCTGGTGAAACTAGCAGCCTTCTTGTTTAGCCACATGTCTCTCTTTTGCATGCTGGTGTTGACCACACACACCAGCTTAAGAGAGGCTGAAATCATTAAATTCAGAATCCCACACCTCCACTCTCAATGTGCTCTTGTACTTTTCTACTGGAAGCTCAGCCATATCTCCAGCAGTCACCTTCAGAAAGGAGCTGTGCCTTCTGCTGAAGCTTTAAAAGTTCAGCCACCAACGCAATCTTTGATTTATAGCAGTTGATGTGGGAGCAAATCTGCAGAGTGCATTTACATATAACTTGTCAAATTACACCCTGATGGCTCTGTAGAGGTCTCTGCGTCCATCAGTAAACTGCATTTCATTTTTTTATTTATTTATTTTTTAAATGTAAGGATTGGTTAGTGTTGTACTTACCTCTGTAGACATAAAGTATGCAACTTTACCAAATAAACTCTTTAGATGGATTAAGAAACCTGATGATTTTCATATTTTTAAATTCAGTGTCTCCATTGTGTGAAGTGGACATACAATATAATGATGTATTCAGTTCAAAAACATTGTACATTGTTAGCTACAGAATAAGAAAAACAGTGGTTAGCAGCATCAACTGCTTCAGTTTGGCTGTTGTTTTGTCTCATTACTATGTATTAGTTCATTGACAGAGGTAGTGTTTATTGAGCAAGTGAAAATGATGTAAATAAGCCTCTCTTCCTTGATGCTTAACATATTAGTTTAAAACTGTGTTCAGACCCATATACAGTGTATCATCACCCTGTGATCACCCTACAGTTGACTACACATCACCTTCTCATTTCTAGTACATCTGTTTCGATGTGTGATCATGACAGATAATCATATGAGCATGATTTCTAAGATCAGGCTGAGCTGTTGTTTAAAACCTGTATTTACACCTTTTGCTTCATTCAACTTTAAGACTGTTCAGCACTTCATAAGAGTCCTCGTCCAGGCTTTCTTGATGTGTGTCTAGTATAATGATTTGCAGTGTACTCAGACATTTCTCACTTTTCATGTTGCCCCTCTACGCCAAAATCATTTAAATTAATTTCCCTCATTTAATTGACAATAAATTGTCCATAATAGCAAAAAAAAAAGAAAAAGAAAAGGTTTCCTGCAAATTTATTAAAGGGAAAAACTGAAATATAACAGAAAAAGGTATTCAGACTCTTTGCTCTGGCACTTAAAATGCAGCCTTTCTTTTCGATTGATCATCTTTGAGATGTTTCTACATTTTGATTCAAGTCCATCTGCGATAAATTCAAGTGATTGATCATGATTTGGGCAAAGTCTCACATCTTGCATATCAGAGCTAAAATAAGCCATGAAGTTAAAACAAACTGCCTGCCTGTTGAGTTCAGATACAGGATGGTGTTTAGCAGTCGTGGAGGTATTACAAAGAAAACAGTTTACCTTTATGCTGTTTTACTTACATTTTACAGACTACACAAATAAGGTATGAGTCAAAAAAATAACTGACCCATTATTTGTTAAGGAGTTGGTTATGACTGCAAGAATTACGTACACCACAACAAAAAATGTTATTCACATTGCCCTACGCTGCTGAAAGCATTGGATAACCTCATGTGGGAATACAACTTCAGGGCTTTAAGAGGAGCAGTTAGACTATAAAAACATTGTCGGAATACTGTAGATGTGCATTAACATATTAAAGTATCGACTGAAAGAGTAGCAGACTATTGAAAGCTGAGTAACTGATTTGCTAAACTTTTCCTCCCCCAGTTATGGAAGCGATTCAGTGCCTCACTGGCCTACCGCTGGGGCACACTGAGCAGGAAAAAGGCCTTTGAAGAACCTCGGCCTGGGTTTCATGGTGTCCTCGGGTTCAACCCTGTGACAGGACGCGAGGAGCCCGTCTATCCCACAGCCAAGAGGCACCTGCGAATCTACCTTGTGTCCCTGCCTTTTGTCCTGCTCTGTCTCTACCTGTCCCTCTACGTCATGATGATCTACTTCCACATGGAGGGATGGGCGCTGACGATCCACGATGAGGACCCCACGTTCTGGACAGGAATACTGTTGTTTATTCCCAGTATTATCTACGCTGTGGTCATAGAGATCATGAACCTCATCTACAGATATGCCGCTGAGTTCCTCACTGAGTGGGGTGAGTAGTTCTGTCATGTTCTAAATCTATTTTAGGAAGTTCCAGTATAAAAACAATGTAAATCAAATCATGCACTACATTAAGTTTAGGGAGTTTATGAAACAACAATTATAAACATGTTTTCTGCCTCACAAATATGAGAATTAGCTGCTTTTATTTTCATAGTAGAGTAATTGCTTGAGGTTCATCTAAAGATGTTACACTAGGTCCTATTGACTTGTAATGGACCTTTTTCACTATTCAGTCATGTTTTATAGACTAAATAGGTAATCTATTAATTGAGGGAAGAATTTTTTATCTATATGATGACCTTGCAAACTAAAATGCAGATGATATTACCTGTGATAAGCTGTAAGCGTGAATGTATTATTTAAGAGTTGAGTTTTAGTTGCTGACTTGCTTCTCCTCTTGGTGTTTAGAAAACCACAGACTAGAGTCTTCATATCAGAATCACTTGGTCCTCAAAGTACTAGTTGTGAGTATAAATAACAACATTCCAAAATTCACTCTTTGTTGATCAGACTGCAGTTTTTCTTGTCACCACCAACTTATATCTGTTCTGCCTTGTTTCTGTTTAGTTCAACTTCTTCAACTGTTTCGCCTCGCTGTTCTACATCGCCTTTGTTATGCAGGACATGGTGCTGCTCAGACAGGTAGGCCTACCTTCCCTTTATTCAACATTTACTTGTATTCTGTTTCTTTTTATTCTTTTTTTTTTCTACTTCAGTCCTTCCCTAAGTTTTCCATAATTGTATTTGCTTTCATAGTTTACTTGTTCTCCATAGTTTACTTCTATCTTCTTTTCTTATTCTGTTGATATTTTCCCCCTTCCTTGATTCCTTTACATATTTGATCTTCATACCTGACCACTGTACCTTCCTGTGTCTTTCTTTGTGTTTTTTTCTTTCTATACTTTTATGCATTTTACTTTTTAACACACTCACTAATTTGTCTTCCCTCCTTTCCCCTCTCACGATCTCTGACTTCTCTTGCATCTTTCTGTTTGTTGTTGACTTTGCACAGAGCCTGGCCACCTTGTTAATCACGAGTCAGATCTTGAATCAGTTCATGGAAGCCTTCCTGCCCTACTGGCTCCAGAGGAGGCGCAACAAAAAGGTTATCCGCAAAGTCCAGAAACAAAAAACTTTGGAGGAAAAAGAGCTTCCTCTGGAAGAGCAGGTGCGGCTGGAGGCCGACATGAGCACGTACTTGGTCAGTACACCTCGTCTTCATTCAAATATGAATCTAATAAAAATCAAAATCAATACACCAGACAAATTACTATGATGTCTTCTTTAGCATCCTTTAATTTGTGGTTGTGTGTGGGTTTGTGCCTCTTTGTGCCTCTTAACTTCTTTCAGGGAACATTTGATGACTATCTGGAGCTGTTCCTTCTGTTTGGATATGTCAGTCTGTTCTCCTGCGTCTACCCTCTAGCTGCTGTCCTAGTGGTGTTAAACAACATCACTGAGGTTTATTCTGATGCCTTCAAAATGTGTCGAGTGTTCAAACGACCCTTCTCTGACCCAGCTGCAAACATAGGAGTTTGGCAGGTGAGACACGCAAGCACAGCGAGCCTGTGTGAACTATAATGTCAGATTGTTTCTGCAACTTTTGTGGATTTTTCAGATTTTTCTTGACACATGCAAGGTAGTTTATGTTTTGTTTTTTTTTAGGAAAAGCTAAACACAAAAGATATATGATGTTCTTTTTTTTTTTTTAAAAAAAACAAAGACCAAAAGCAAAGGTTTAAATATTACTAAAAAGCTTCATACTCGCAAATGATACTCATATCCTCCATATCCTTGTTGAAATATTGAGTGTCCTCCTGAAATGTTATCCGAGTGCACTGTCAATGAGAACATTATAGCTCCCTAGGGCAAAATATTGTTAGCCTTATTTTTAACATGCAGTCCTAATCTGAAGAGAGCTGGTTGATTAAGAACAGCATACTGTTTCACTTACTCTACAATGTGCCCAGCTGGCAAAAAATGGTCTCCATTTTTGGAAACAAATCGTTGACTGTTGCTGTCTTTCTGTCTCTGTCCAGCTTGCCTTTGAGGCCATGAGTGTGATAGCTGTTGTTACCAACTGTGCGCTGATCGGCATGTCCCCACAAGTCAAAGCTTACTTTCCTGACTCAGAGACACAGCTAATACTGTGGACAGTGGCTATTGAGGTAATTCATACACATGCATGCACAAAGACACTCCCATGTAATTCAACATATAAATTAACTATATACATAGAAGAGTAGCGTTGCGTATGTGATTACTTTGCAGCACAACAATAGCATTGTAATTGTTTTGGGGTCACTTATTACAAAACAATGCTACCAACCAACCTATAAGGAATAGGGAAAAGTCAGTTTTCCCAGAGCAATCTGCAGGATTGTCACAGAAGGTGGTCTTTTTTTCAATATCACCCATAAAACCCTGATCTGATTTTTATGCTTTTTGTTATTTGTGCCCACCTGTGTTCTAGATAGACTACTGCCAAATTCTGCCCCATTCTTACCTTTTTAAAAAGCTGTGCCACACTAACAGTCTCTATGCAGACTAAACATGTTATAATATCATCAGACACCTAGCACAAAACAGTTCTGCCATTATATCTTCTTTTACGAAGCTAGTTTAGTGTAACTCGGTTTGTTAAATGTTGGCGCACAGAACAAGGAGAACCATGTTTTGGGCTATTCTTTTTAGAATTGTATTGATCTCTGACTTATTTTGGTAGTACTCAGTATAGTGTTTGCCTTATTTTGGGCTGTGTGGACTGTGCTGCAACATTTTCTCATTAAACATATTGACAGTAATGACTTCAGGTGATTTGGCTGCAAGTGAATTATATATTTTTTTAATAGCAGAAAACGTAACTTTTCATCGTAGAAAAAAATTATGTTAACAATAGCTTAGTTAGAGCATTAGTGTCCCAGAAATGCATAATAGCAGGGTACTGAAGCAGCACATCGAAATAGAATGTCGTTTTTTTTATAAGTTGTCAAATTACACCTGTATTTTTCCAGTTATGACAGATGAGAACAGTGTGTCTGCTTTGGAAACTGTATATTTTCATTCTGTGCTAATTTGTTGGGTAAAACAATGTTCCTAAAATGCTTATGTTCAGTGTTCAGTTAACAGCACTGAAATAAAAGTTAAAGGTTCTGAATACCCCAGGCAGTTAGTCCTGCTTCTACTGGCTGTGTACTAATCAATTACATAGTGGTAGTTGAAGGGCCAGTGAATATTTCTGCTCACTAGATGGAGCCACAGTCCAAATTAGATCCTCATAGATCTGTGGGTGAGACTGGGAGGATGGGTCGTGGAGGGAGAGGGAGAGAGATTGTGTGTGCATGAGAGTGTGTGAACAAACGTTTATTGCGCTGTTCATAGTCACACTATCATTGTTTGGTGTGTGTGTGTGTGTGTGTGTTAAATCCAGAATCCCCCCCTCCATATTCTTTCTCTCTTGAGTCTACTTCTATTAACATTAACGTCAGCCCGCTCCCTTCTTCTGTGTTGTGTTCAAATAGCACAGGCATATTGCCTAACACACTCACACACACCTCATACCTCCAGAGAAAAAGTACCAAAATAACAACGCAAACATAAATAGTGAGCCTGTAGTGGGTGGATGGGTAGGGGGGGGAGGTTTCTTTAGGACATTCATAGAGAAAAAAATTGTATGTTTGTGCTGCTTTAACAAGCTCCTAGGGAATGATTGTTCTAACCATCTAGTTATCGTCTCAGACTGTAAAACACTCTCTAAAGTCTACTGCACCTCACTGTACAGCATTTCTCTGCTGATGCCAACCCAGAAACTGGGTCATATTGATCGTCTGCATGTTTGATTGAATGTGTGGTCTCCACCCACAGAGCTGAATGATAAACTCCACAGTCCATGGAAAACTTGTTCCCTGTGTGTGATCTGTCTTCTTCAGCAGCTGTCGGGATTGCCTTTTGTTTAAATAAATCTTCTTTTGTTGGGAGTTCTGTTTTGGTGAGTGATAGATTCAGTTGTTTTAGCCTCAGTTTGCCATCAGGCTACTGCGGGTTCAGACCACTGACTCTTAGATTTCTTTTGACGACCATTTGGAAACACTTGACTTTTGTCCTTTGCGCTGCCAAAACAGCCCTGACCTGTATGGGCATCAATAGAGGACCTCTGGGAGAGTCCTGGAGTCCTGGGGTTTCTGGCTCCAGGATATTGGCAGCAGATGCTTTGGGTCCTATAGGTTATTTGCTGGGGCATCAATGGGTCGAGTTTTTTCCAGTGCACCATGCTGATGCTTGATCAGATTGGGATCTGGGGAGTCTGGAGGCTCAGTCAATTTCCTGGGCTCTTTGTCTTGCTCCTTGAGTTGTTCCTGGACAGTTCTTGCAGTGTAGCAGAGTGCATTTTCCTGCTGGGGGAAGCTGCTGTCATGGAGGACACCCATCAACGTTGATCAGTGTTATTCACTTCACCTGTCAGTTGTTTTTAATGCTGTGGCTCACTGGTGCATATTGGTAACTAGGAACAACCAAATGAGTAAAGTCATTGGCGTTTTGCTACAGACACCCTGGGGACTTTCTAAAAGAGCCATTGTGGTAAACAGCTTCACTGTGGGGGCCACAGGTCATGAGCTCTGTTGATGGCAACCTGCAGCTTTTTAATTTATTGGTGGTTTCTTTGCATTTGCAACTTAGCTGACTTCATGTGAGGACCTGTGTTCTGTGACAGCTCCTGGGTTTACACATACAGAAAATTAATTTACGGTCCTGTTAACAGCTTTGTTCAATGTGTGAACCATCTCTGTTTCGTATGTCAGCATGTTAACTGTTGTTAATTAGCACTAAACATTGGGTGCAATAGTATCCGTTTTGGGGGTATTTTTTTAATACAACGAACTATTTAACAAATTAAAGATTTAACTTAATGGTACAAGATGAAAAGTTATAGCATCATGAAAGGCATTATAATTGTTCCTGAGGGGACCATGAATATCTGCACTAGGGCCCGACCGATATGGATTTTTCGAGGCCGATGCTGATTCCGATATTTGGCAGAAAAAAATTATTTCTGCAGTTACTTACTGGCTTTTAAGCTGTTAGCTAACACTATACTAGGTTGGCATCACGACAGCCATGTCATTGCTAACATAAACAGACAGGGAGTAGCTTAAGCTAGGTTAGCACAACTTTAGCAATGCAACGTGAATGAAGAGCATGACCGACGCAACGAAGCACGCGTCAGTTGTCATGACATATGGCAAAGAGAGTTAAAGTGAAACAGGAGACATGTTGAGTCTTTGTTAATGTCACAACGACGTTATGAACTTATCTGTCAGTAGCTCCGCTCAGCCCACTCCTGTGATGCTGCCTGGATGTAGCTTCCTCCTGTACTACTAAAAAGACAGCGGTGAGGACTGAGGACTGAATGGAGTCAGAGCTCCATCTAGTGGACAAATGGCACAACAGCAGCATTCTGCACGACTGACATTTAACAGCATTTACTGTTTAATGAGAAAACAAGAATATATCAGTGTTAAATGGCAAAACTCCAGCCGATGATTATTTTGAAAAGGGCTATAATCGGCCCTAATCTGCACCAATTGTAACAACAATCCATTCAATACCTGTGAAGACATGTATGTTATGAATGTGAATCTCATAATAACACAGGATTCGTTCTCACTGGGACTGTATTGTGATGTTAATGTTACCACCTTATTTCATGGCACTTTCTCCAGCCAGTTGTTGAAATGTTTCAGTCTGGACCGAAGTCAGCTGACTGGCCAACAATACCATCCACAGATGCATGAGATTAGCATTCCTAGAGCTGTGAATAAGTTATCAAAGATTCGTAGCAATTAGACTCAAAATCACATTTCCATGGGCTGACGTAATTAGTGTGTATTTGTACAAAGCACTACTGTGGAATCAATTATTTTATTGTTAAAAAAAACACTGACAGTGTCTTCCTCCATAATGTCTAAATCCAGGAAGGTAACAGAAGTATACACTCAAGCTTTTCATTTGCTTTGGACATTATTTGACATTTTAGTAAAAACTTCAAACTTGACCTGCTGACCTTTACCTTAAATACTCGAAAAACCTTTACACAAGACATGCTATACATTTTGAAGACTACAACCATAATTTGTTGAGCACATTAAGACTCCTCAGAGGATCAACTCCCTAATATTTCTTCTCCCTTCACTTTTATAACACAGGCTAATATCCATGAGATTCAGCAGTCTCATTTCTGTTACCAAATGGGTAACGTTTTTTAATCACTTTTATCATGACCTTTGTTTTTGTCCTCAGGACAGACATTAAATGTGTAACCTCTCTGCTGGTAATGCTGTAACGCTACAGAAGTGTAGCATGAGCAGCACATTAGCAGAGCAGCAGCCACGTCATTGTTTTATTTGTTTCTATAGGAGGTATTTAGGTGCAGTAGACTGTAGGTCCCCTGTGTTTTGGCAGTGATTGTAGTTATGCCCATGAGACAGAAGAAACAGACTTGAATAAAAATAATACACTTTAGGCAGGTTGTAACAGCAGATTTCATTCGTAAAGCAGGAGCTGTTTCACAGTCTGTGTAAAGATCTGTACTGTTTCAATCTAAAACTGAAAGATGTTGTTGAACTGCCTCTTGTGTAGACATGGTGCTAATAAAATAATCAGGTGTGTTGATTGTTCTGTCCAACACTTTTGTATTGTTTGGGTTTAATGTGCATGAGCTGCAAGCAGAGGTTCAGGCTTGGAGACTTGTTGATTGAAAGCCCCAAAGGGATGTTAGGAGAGTCACACAGGGAGCATGCCACCTCTCATCCATCCCTGCCGCCTTCAAACAGTCTTCTAGGTTGAATGGAAGTGAACATGACTTTTTATAGCAGTAGACTGCACTTTGGCCCTGGGGGTGGTGTTCTGTCTCTGACATATATTCTGCCCCCTCACCTGAATAAGGAGAGGAGGCGAGATGCTGCTCTGGAGAACACACAAAAATAACCGGGGCAGCTCACAGCGTGTGTGAGGCTATTACTCTCTGTAGTTTTGTATACCAGTGATCTATCCTACCATGGCGTCCTGCATGTGACGACACACTACATCAGTTAGAACCGTCATGTATACGTTTGTATGTGCTTTGCTCTATAGTGTACATGACGGGCCTGTGATAGAAGGCTCAAATCAAAGTCGAGATAAGAGGAATGAAAAGGAGTTGATAAATAAAATGATGGTGGAAACAGGAGGCAGATGATGGAGAAACAGTGAGGAAGGAATGGCTTGAGAGAACAACTGACAGGTCTGAGGAGAGAGAGAAGAGGCAGAGAAAACCAGTGCCTGTGTGTGTATGATGAATGTGAGTCACTAGCTGATTGTACATCTAAGCACGTTCCTGCCTGTTACCATCCAGCACATTTCCTAGAATAGAGCAAGCAGGCTATTAAAGAGATGGGACAACAAGAATAATGAGAGCCAGGCTGTATAATGTTAAGTGTACCAAGGGGGAGCTACACATGAATACACATACATGTCGCTTATTGGCACAACATCCAATATATTGCCATTGGAGAAGCACTTTTTTTCTAAATCCATTACTGGGTCACTGAGTCCATGTAGATTTAAATATGGCCACCTCTAGGGGGAAATGAGCGTCTATCCCGGATGCTGTTAGTGCAGACAGAAAACAGCAAATGTGTTTTTCTTTTAATAGTTTCAAATTTCGCTTTTTAAGTCAGTCATCACTGAAGTTTGACTCTTGGTTATTTAATCAGAGAGTCATACAGTCAAGGGTTAAAAATCAAAACACTCAGCTCCTCTTATCTTGGTTATGGGGTTGGGTTGGGAGCGGGCGGGAGGGCAGTGCCTCATTGCTTTCCAGCAGCGGTGCTATGATACCTGGGTAATTACTGTACAGGGCTTACACACATCAGTGAACAGTAACCAGGCAACCAGCCAGCCTGCCACAGAAACAGACAGAGACTTTCTTTCAGAGTCACGGGTCTGTCTGTTATAATCTACTCATTTCATTGCAGCTGAGCCAACAGAACAGGCACTCTGAACTGTGTCCACCCCAAAAATGAAGGGAGACATGATCACGGCCTAATGGAGCAGTGAATGATTTGTCATTCTATGTACTTTTGAAGTTTCCGTGTACAACAACCAAGTGTTTCTAATATGACGGAGACCTTAAGCTGAAAAGCTCTTGAAAATTTTGAAAATTAATGATTATAAAATTTGATTTGTAGCCTGTGTTCTGTATTTATATGTTGCGTAGTTGATGTTCGTGGACATCTTGGACTGACCTGGGGAAACAGTGCAAAGTGCCCCATCGGTGCCAAAAATACTGAACATGTCTTGATCTGCACTGAACTCAGAAGCTCAAGAACTGCGGTGTTCAGGAACAACCAAAAACTGAGCAGTTAAACAAAGTAAAAGTTTTTTTTGAATTTGCACTAAATTGTATTTGTAAGGATTTTCTTCATTATTAATGCAGTTTTTCTACAGTGTTCAAGCTTTCGGAGCCCCATAAATTCAATCTGCTTTAAAATACTTAATAAAGTTGATGCTAATATGTTAGCAAATTGTTGCTATTTTTAGCACTGAGCATACACAGAGCAATATTTCTATTTATCTGGATTTGTTAGATCTATTTAGGTGTAGTCTGATCTTCATCCTGCTGCAAGGTGGATTGGTGGTAAGCATCGTTGCCTCGCAGCAAGACGGTCGCCAGTTCGCGTCCCGGTGGGGGCACCAGGATGTCTCTGCGTGGAGTTTGCATGTTGTCCCCGTGCAGCGTGGGTTCTTTCCAGGTTCTCTGGCTTCCTCCCACAAGGTCCAAAAACATGTTGAGGTTAATTGGTGATTCTAGGTGTGAATGTGAGTGTGCTTGGTTGTCTGTCTCTAAGTGTTGCCCTGTGATAGACTGGTGACCTGTCCAGGGTGTCCCCTGCCTTCACCCTAAGTCAGCTGGGATAGACTCCAGCCCCCCACGACCCCAGTGAGAAATAACCATCGTATAGATAATGGATGGATGGATGGATGATCTTTATCTTCTAAGAGAAATATCTGGTACTTCTGCTGCGACAGGCTTTGCTACAAATGTGGACTGGTAATAACAAAACAAAGATTATTAGAAATAAAAACAATTACAATGTGTACATGTCAAAAATAAACTGTATACATATATGTGTATAGATAGATAGATAGATAGATAGATAGATAGATATGTACACACATAATACACACCTGAATATATAGACATTCGTACACATTTATTTTAAATTACTAACTGTAACCTGCCGGTCAATCAGTCACATCACTACTAGATGTATTGTCTCTCATATTACACTCAGTCATTGGATCCTTTGTAAGAAAGAAACTGAAAGGGCTGATCGGTGCAGCTTCAAATCAACAAATACATATCAGTTAAATAAAATGTGTAACATTATACTATAGGCTTAGAAAGTTGTTTGTAATTGCATGAAGGTTCTTACCAGCTTCCAGTTTGGTTTAGTGTGAACATTTCTGTCATTTTCCTGCTTGAATCTAGAATTTTGTCCTCCAGTGTTATTTTAACAAACAGTTTGTAATCAGTGATGGTCTGCAAGGTGATAAGGATGCCCACATACAACCCTGTTCATGTGTGTCTGTCAAATTGTGTTTTCTCCTAGGTTATTTTCAACAGCCTACCACACAGTAATCTCATTACACTGTTTTTTAGATAATCAGATTAGTTTGCGCCCACTGGCAACAGCATCAGGCCTGGACTTGCCAATAGAGTAGTCCACCCAGCACTCACTGTGTGCATAGCTTTCTATGTAGTGAACTGGCTTGGAACTTGGTGTACCAGGCTGCTTAATCTTCTAAACTTACATTATATAATAGGATGCTGTCAGTGTACAGGTATTACTATTTTTAGGGAAACCATCCTTGCAGACCATTTTCATTTTATTTTATGTTATTTTTTGAAGATATGGGGCTACTGGCTTAGTGTCAGCAGCACACAAAGGTACCTTCTGTTTTTGATTTTAAGTGACATTTTCAGACAGTCCATGTAATCATAATAAGATGGCAGGATTTCTGGTGCTTTTATCGTAATGAATAAGAACTACATTAAAGTTGCATTAATCAGTGTTTTGTAATTACAGTGGGGGTTCAATTTGTATCATGAAAGGTGTCATTCAGTGCCAGACAGCTCTGCAGAGTGGAGCACCTTTCACCTTTTCATTTGACAGAATGACTTTGCTAACTTTATTCACTATCACAGGTCTTATGTACTTCCCTTAGTAGTTTCTGGAGACCACATCAGAGCAGAGAGACTTAAGCTCTGTTCAACTTGGCCTTACCATGTGTCTTGGGTGAGCTGAATACAAGTGGACAGTTCTAAGTACATGTGCGAATGCACCCAAGGTGCACTGAGGACGCATTGACATCAGATCACTCAGAGCACATTTGGAGGTGGTCTGGGCTGCACACAAGACAATCTACTTCACTGGCACTCTCTGCAGAAGCAGATATACAAAATCATTCTCTTTCTCAAATTGGGTAAGCTAGCTTTGTGCACAACATCAGAAAATTTCAAAAGTCCGTTTGAGATAAATTTATGAGTATCAAACATCTTGGGCATTTTTGCTAATGTTGTTCTGTATCTGTTAGATGTGTGTGCATGTGCTAACATGTTCATCACGTCAACCTTATTATGTAATATGTCAAAGTTATTTGATGCTGGCAAATACTTCAGATAAATTAATTTGAAAATGAGACATGTATTAACACACAGCTCAGTACATTTAATGCACTTACTGTAAATATCAAGTCACTGATTTATTTTAGTTTTAGTCTATAAAAATTGAAAATTAACATTTAAAGAGTGCTGTGATCAGAGTTGTGTTTTATACAAATTGTGTTTGTGTCTCAAAAGTCAGGTCTGTGTTTTGTTGTGTCCTCATGGCTGCCCTCTTTCAAGTCATCTGGCCAGGTTTCAAAGTACACTAATGAGTTTAATAAGCAGCAGTGTAACCAGAAAGAGTGTAGTAATAACTCCACAGCATGCAAAAGAGCATGAGTTATAATGACATATTCTGCTAATGTCATATTACACATGAAATGACACATTTATTTTTTTTGTTCCTCATCAGTTGAATTGATGGTGGATTGAAATGCTAATTTTCCAATTAACAGCGAAGGGGTGCCATGGTAACAGCACGAAGTGTTGAACACTGAGCAGTGGAAATAGCAGTTGTGCTGTGATTCTCTGATTTGTGCTAGTCCTGTCACTGGTGTAGCTGCACTTAAAGAGCTGTCTGCCATTGTGTCTCCAGACTGTATTGTTCTGATTACTATTCTCATTACCAATATGGCCAAGATAACGTTTAGGATTAAGACTGGGCAATATGGCCAAAACATAGTCCTCAATGTTTTGTTGTTTTTTTTCCTTTATGACACATCAGGATTTTTTCTCTCTCTCTGCATAAACTCAAAACAAAACACAATTCCAGAATACTTCATTACAGTTGCATGCCTCTCCATGGTAAGTAGGGCTGGATGTGCACCACTAACAAAAGGAAAGCACCATTAGCAAGCCTGTTATCTTTTCACATAATTTAAAGATTGTTTAAAAAACCAAAACAGGAGTTGATGTGCAATATTAACAGATGTCATACAATGAATCCCAAAATACCTCCCAAACGTATTTGCAGTTTGGTGGGTTAAATTAAGGATTTTTAGTATCCTAATAAAAGCAGACAGTGTGAGTGGATTCATGTCATTTCTGATATAGAGTACCAATGCATCTGGATCTTAAAGAGACAAAACGTTGCTCTTTTTCATTGTGTGCTTATCTCTCAGATACTGGAACCAATTTTTCTTGTGGCCGTTTCATACAACACAGTGGTCTTTTCAACATAGGACCAATAGGAGGGGTGAACTGCCAAACACGTTTGACCTGGCTAGGCCTTCTTTGTGTTAGCTGGCTCGACAAAACCAAGCCTCCAATCAGAGAAAACAGGTATCACAATGATGGGTATTAACCCTCATTGTTAACCCAGGCCTTCTTTACCAAGCTCTGTGCACACTGGCATAGAAGGGGTGTCATTTGATCCTTTTGCACAAAATGGATATGATGCACCTTGTTCAGTCAAGAGGAGCAAGTTGTTACAATGGAGAGCTATGAGGAATTTAAACATTTATTTTAATAAACACCACTATCACTAGTAGAAAACTAATAATTGCGTAAGATAATTTATTACTTTTTCTACTCAGTGCACTTTTATTTCGATAGCTTATGTCTTCCATGGTAGCTGCACTTTAACTTCACACATTTATTGATACTCAAGAAGTGTATTTTGATCACATACTGTGTTGTAATGAAAGATGCATGGAAATAACTTTAGTTTCTGGCCCAATCAAAGTGGAATTAATATTACTGATTAAATTTTCTCTGGGATTTGGCTGCAAATCAGGATCAAGCATAAAAGCATAGCTATGCATTTTTTGCATCACTAGCTGAATGCACACAGTGTGCGCTGCTGTAACTGCACAGCTTGCAGCTTTGGCAGGTTTGCAAGTGTAATGTATCCCCTCATCAGAGAATCTATATCGCTCATAGAGAATATGGTCAGGAGAGTGCACTTGCAGCTCATCTCTAACTGAACATAACATCCTCCGGAGCTGCTCAGGTGTGCAGCATAAGTTACTGCAGTGATCTACCCAGGTTATGAGAGTCATCTTCATGACATTGTAAACTGTGGCTTTGGGCGCCACATGCCTTGCTAGTCCATCAATCTGACTTTGTAGCTCAAACCTCTGATGTCTGCAAGGAATTGACAACAACTTACTATATTGATGTGACTCCAGACAACTTTTTCTCACTGCTAGCGCTGGTGTTTGAGAGACATTAAAAGGAACTCAAATCTCCATTTTGCAAATCAGGCATTTTTCACATTGTTTGAAAACCAAACATTGTAATTATTTTGATATATTATATCACCATTAAATATATTAGACACTCATTTTGCTCTAATTAGAAGCCCTCTGTGAGTGCAGCTGAGGAGAAATGATGTATCATATAAGTGAAGATCAGTCAGTTTAAGTTCCACCGCCAGCTTAACGTAGTTGGTGGAGCAACAACAATACAAATAGCTTTTATACAGAACGTTTGAAGTTTGATCACATCTATTATGTCGGACAAAACCAAATTCCCCAAGTCAGTTTCTCTTTTCAGTCCTTCCTCTGTCTTTCGCCTAACCTTGTCCTGCGAAACACTCAGAAATATAAATTAGCCTTGAATAGCATTAACAATCAACTAAGAGCTGGAGTGTTTATTGTGCACTTTCAATCAATCTGACAAGTCACTAAGATCAGGGCTTTCTTAGCTCGTTCTGCTTGCTGATTAGTGAAGCTGCTCTGCTGCATGGAATGACAGAAATTCTTCCTCTATACTTCTTTCAGCCAGAAATGCTGCCTTTGCTTAGGACTGATCTTAATTAGCAGGACTCAGAGTTGCCAGTTCTTTTTAGCAGCTGTTAAAACCTCATCTAGTCTTAGCTGTGCATAAATAATATGTCTAATGAACATCTTGGCTAAATACAAACATCACTGAACTGTTGGGTAACCTCAGTTTAATAAAAATAAAAAATGAAATTATGATGTCTGACCAGGCAGATTGATCGTTTTATTCTACTTGGTGAACATACTTGGCGAAAGCTAATGTTAACGTTGGTATGAATGATTGGTGTAATGTTAGGGAGAATATTAGAATAAACATGTTACCACCAAAAGCTCATTTTCATTCATCTTACCCAAATCACTCAGTGTGATAAGCCCGAAACCCATTTGTGCACAGCAGTGTGCCCTCTTATCTGCTCTCACTCTCACACCATTTGTTCCATCTACTGTAGCATACATGAGTCCATTACTGTGATGAGGGAAAGGGTACTGAATCAAAGGAGCTGATGGCAGTTGGCAGGTCTCCAGACGGACTGGCACAGGTGTGTGTGTGTTTGTGTGTGTGTGTGTGTGGGGCACACTTTTTAAACTGGTTCTTAGTGGGCTCACACATATGACAGTGCACATTCATGTGAGGGAATGTGCACTGTCATCTTAGTGGGAAAACCTGCACTCTGCTGATTCAGATGTGTGCAGCTCACTGTATCTGATAACCAAAGGTCTGGTGGAAGAAACTGAATCTGAGAGGAACAAGTGAAAGCATTTAGGAGCACAGTATTCTGGGTAAGAGGTCATATTCAGTTTACTTGTCTCTATGTACCCTTGTGTGCTACTCACACACACAATATATCTAAATATACAATCCAGACATGTGCAGACGTGCATATTTTGTTGTTTAAATGAATATCTTATGCATGTGTGAAAAGAAGCAATCATTGCAATGTTTAGGACTTCATTATTTGTCCTCATTCAGCTTCAAGGACGTGCACAGAGGCTGTCTGTCTGGCCCAGACGCACTCACTCCCTTTCTCTTCTTGTCCTCTCTCGTTTTACAGCAGTGTCCCATGAAGGACACCATTCTGTAAAAATGTAATCAAGTTATGTTGATGCATGTTTTCCTTCTTTCATTTAGAAAAGAAGCATGCACATAAAACCTCAAACAGCTAACTCCAAACTATTTTAATATCTGTGTATTGTCATTGTGTTATTTCAGCATGGACTGCTGGCCTTCAAGTTCATCCTGACCTTCCTCATCCCAGATGTTCCCAAACACATCCAGATCAAACTGTCACGCCTGGAGTTTGAATCACTGGAGGCTCTCAAGAAAAAGGTAAAATCTGACTCCTTTGTATAGATGGAGGAAATATTCAACATTTTTGTCATTCTACAGTTCTTTCCTGCTTCAGTGTCCCTCAGCAAGTTAAAACTGCATTAGCAATCCTGAGGCATGTATGCATCTAGTCACTTACGCCCAAGTATGAAGAATCATGAAAATCGAGGACATGCTGGCTGTTGACCAATGTGGGGGAGTTATTATCACACCAAAATGGCTACAAACAGTGGAGGAAAAAACATTGCAGTATTGCAAATGCTTCCATCAAATCAATTATTTCTCACACAGCAGCTGTCTTTTTGCTTTCAGGTTTGTAATTGGCAGCCCCCCTCCTTTATATTAGTAAAAGCAGTGCTTATCAGAGTTTGCTGTAAACTACATCAGCAAGAAATACAAAGAACTGTTAAGGAAAATAAAACAATGACGCTCAGATGTTATTAGTCATGATTAAAGTTAAATAGGTTTCCATCACTAAATGTGCTACTTGAAAACCCTCAGCCCAGACAGAAAGGACAGGCTGCAGAGACAGCGTTGTAATGTCGTCCTGTCATTTAGCTCTGACAGTGTTAGCCTGTGATGGCCTGCACTCGAGCACGTCTAACGCCATTAAACAAGCAGCATCATGTCTCAGTAGGTTCACTGGAAGGGGTGTGAGCCGCACCACTGATCAAGCTGATGCACACCTTAGAAACACACACAAGTATTTTCAGTGTGTGTGTGTGTGTGTGTGTGTGTGTGTGTGTGTGTCCATGCCTGCCTGCTTCATCAGCATTGTCATCCAGTCATAACTGCCTAATGACCCAAAATCCAAGCTTTAGTGTGTGTGCTGGAAAATTTCTGTTTCGTCAAAGTTACATTATTTCACCAGATAAACTGTAAATTTAACACATTTGTAGATGCAGGACTATATCACGCACACATGCAGTGATTTGGCTAACTCTTTAATTAATAACTGCTCCATCAGTCCAGCCCTACAGGCCATCATCAGTTTAGAAGTATTGTCCCTATTCAGAATTCCCTCCAGAAACCCAGCTGACCTTGATGCATCTTCCCTTGCAAGTGCAAAAACAAGAGCAAGGCAGCCAACAAAACTAATTAAATATACATCATTACTCTGGGAAATTGATTTCAACTTTAAAAACTGTAGAATTATCAAAGCATCCAAAAAACGGCTACCACCATCACCCTTGGCATGCCTGCAATTGAGATTAAATCAACAAATTGTACCAACAGCAGCAGTTTTTTAAAAATAACTATTTTTCCCCTCATCCATTAAAGATATAAAATTATGACAACCAAAATGTAGTAGACTGAGCTTCTGTGGTAGATTTACATCCACTGTGATGAGAATAATGCTTTGGACCATATGGATTTAAGCCTCACTGTCAGTACACTTCTTCTATGTTAAACTCTGTTCACTTCTGTTCTGTGACATTTTGTCCTCATAATGTGACTTCAATGTTTTGTCAGAATGGTGATTTACGCAGACATACATTAGTAAGTCGCTGTGGTGAGGCAGTAACTCCCTCTCCAAAGTCTGGCCTAACTGATTTCAGCCCAGACAAACTAAAGTGGAAGTCTCATGCATATGACCATAACAACATACTGGTCTATAGCTTCCCATTTAGCATTCAGAATGGGCTCTTGATGCCTGTCCCAGACCACTTTGTTGAAGACAAATGGTGTGCCCTATGCTAATAGTATTGATATGGCTCCACAGTAAGGCATTAGCTTGCTCTGTACCGCAGCCATTTGTTTGATGTGGACTGACAGGGCTGAGTGCTTCTCTGATGAGCTCTTTGGCTTTTGGTTCATCATTTCTTTCACGTGGTTGCTGTTAGTCTTCCGCTGCTTCTCGTTGTGTTGGCAATTTATGAGTTTAACATTTCACATACAGTGTCCCCATCCACTGGAAGGGAATTTTACATTATATGGTCCCTCTGCCACAAATTATACAGAAAATTAGATCTGCTTTCTCGATCTTTACCATTGATACGTCAGAGATACTTTATTGATGTTTAGTTTCAGTCCTGAGCTGTAGTGTTCTTTGTCGATTTTTACTGTAGATTAAATAAAACCTCATCCTTAATATCCTTAATTGATGCATTTCATGTGCAAACCCCCATACATCAGCCAGAGAGGTTTGGTTTAATCAGCGTTGTTCTGTGGTCTCTTGGTTCTGCAGAGACAACTCCATGGAGGGTAAGTCGCTCAGGTTGTGTGTGGTTTGGAGAGTCCTATGACATTACTAAATGGTTTTGTGCTTTGAGTAAATGGACTTGTTTATAATCATGACTACTCATCTAATGTTCTAACTCAGGTGATTTTGTTGTGAATTTGTGATTAAACATTCTGGGTTCTGTGATCCAGTATTTAGCAATTTAGTAAGATCATCATTTCCACTGTTGTTACAGCTGTGATGGGAAACGGTTATTAATAGGTTAACCTTCAGCATGGCACCAAACCTTCGGCCTGTCTGCAGTGGATATCAGTGTGTTTGACCTCACACTCAGAAACACATGCAGACAGAAAGGAAAGTATTAAGACAGTTGGAGCTAAATTAGGGGAGTTGTGTGCTATTTAAGGCAAACCTTTACTTTAACATATTGAGTTAGGCAGACAGACATACAGTACAGATTGTTGGAGGACAATCAGGTCGACTGCTTGCTTAAAGGATGCCACATGAGAAATAACTTCCAACAGTTGCAGTTTTATTTGGTATTTTTGTTTTTGGGTTGTTTAATATTTTGTGGTTTTCATAGCAGTTTGACCATTAAAAGTGTTGCCACACATGTAATGCAGAACAGACGTTTTTTTGCTAAAGCTGTAGCAGCTTTTAGTGAAGCATTCTAAACAAATCACATGCACATGTTGATGACTTTTTATGGATTTAATACTTTAATTCGGTACTAGAACTGTGCCATATTGTATCGTCCATGACATAACTGTGTAATCGAGCAGCTTTCTTTTTTGTTTGTTTTTTTTAATGGAACAACATATTCGTGAGCCATTTGTTAATATTTATGTATTCAGTCGGCTTGGGACTGAGAGCCAGAGAGAGAGCAAGAGAAGGATTTTTTAAAAACTCATTTAGTGAAGCACGTTACTGGTTTTAGTGTTTCCATTACATTTTGAGATCATGAACAATATGGAAGCAGACTGATGTGCACATGAATAGAATTAGTCATGCACAACAGTTTGTCAAACGGAGTTCTTTGTGGCTACAGCCAGGAAGCTGTTTAACATGCATGAGGTGCAAATCAATTTGATACTAGAGAAACCAGAGTCTTGTATAATTTAATGATGCTGTGAGTTATGATTACCTGTTAATTACATTTAAAAATTAGACAGGAGTGTTTGATTAGAATAAAATGCAACGAGGTGCCCTTTCCCCTACGTTGTTCCATAGAATAATAATGTGGACGGATAAAATGTGCTCATTGGCTCTCACTATTCAGACACTGAGAGGTGCTGTAGGATAAAGTTGTTAGCAGAACTAGCAAGGCCCTCACAATCCCACAGGAGACACTTGATCAGACAGATAAGTGACTTTCTTGGCTGCGCTTCTCCAGCTACAAGTCACCTTGATCTGCAGTACCATCTGAGCACATCAGTCACAGCAGATTGAAAGACCACAGCATTACATGAACAGTACATACATGGCACATTGATGCCTTCTCAGTGAATGCATGCTAAAATTTGTCCAGATTTCTCTTCTTATTCACAGGGTTTTATGTCAAGTGTCATCCTTTTGTTTATTTTTATATACACACAGCACTTCTGCTGCACATTACTGTTGGTTCTCCACTGTCCACCCACACAAATACTCACTGACACACTGCTGGAGAACAGCTGATTAGACTGTTTATGGTGTTTATATGTGCAATTTACGTAATTATATCTGCCTTTCCTGCTGCCACACCTCGCAGTTTAAGCATTGCACTTTTACATATTTATTAAGCGTTAAACTGTTCTAATGTTTTTAATCTGTATCAAGAATGTCTTTTTATAGATTGTCTTCTTGTTTTGTACATGTTTTAATCAGGGAGTGCCTTTAAAATGTAATTGCTTGTCTTGAACTGCAGTACAATGACACCAAAGTTTTTTATCTAATCTATTTAGGCTTTGAGTTATCCTTGGTTGTCCCAGCTGATGCAGATTCAACAGTAAGATAATGACCACTGTTGGGTTTGATTTAGCAGCCCTTAGTGTTACATCATATCCCACCCATCCTATAAAACCAGAGAGTACCTGCAGCTTGCATGTAGTGTCATTCATGTACAGCAACTTGTATTAAAGCAATAGCTTTAGGCTGTTCCCATTCATTATCTAGTTTATGAAGTGATTGGGCAGACTCTGGATTGCTGTTGTAAAGCCTACTGAGCTGAGAAGTTGGGTTAGACAAGTATACTTGGCTTAAGCTAACTTTGTGGAGGCAAATTTGGATCTTTGGAAGGTACAGTTGGATTATAGAAAGTCCAGTGTTGGTTCCAGTTCCCGGTTGACACCATTTATGAAGTCTTAAAGCTCTTATTAAACCTTTTTATCTCTCCTTATTATTTTTAATGAGTGAAGACCAATTCTATCACTAACTCTACCAAAGATAGTTTTTTAGTGAAAAGACAGTTAAACTGTACAGACAACATAACTAAGAGTCCTACTTGAACATTTCATACTTTAAATCATTTTTAGTGCTTGTTACACTCATCCTTGTGAATCTGGACTACATTATTTGGATCAGGCAGAAGACTTAGGTTTACAGCCAGTATATTCCAGCTGTTGTGCCATAATGTTTCAGATTTGCTCCTGCTGAGCTTGTTATCTACCCCTCAAACAGTCCTGGACTCTTGCCCAACAACAACTGTTAGCTGAACTAATTCTTTGACTCGATAAAATAAGTCCTTAAAAAGGATGTTAGAAAACTTTATGATATTCCACACAGGGTTGGAAAGGATCAGACTTACTAACCTGATTTGATTATGGATTTAGAATAGATGACGTTTTGTTAAAACCCCAGCTCTAGTTGAAGGTCAGATAAAGGTCACTGTGACTGAGGACTGAAGAAAGTCACAAAATTACAGGAGTCTCCCACCGTCCTTCGGTTGGCGGTGAAAGCTAAGCCTTAAATAAAGCTTCAAATCTTCCATCAGTCAGAGTCAGCAATCCGGGATGAAGACTCAGCAGAACAGGTCCTCACACCCTTCACTCACACACTCAGTAGCTACAGCTCAGACCTGACGAGGCGTTACACTTTTGCTGTGTAATACGTCCCATGCGCATATAACCACGCAGACGATTAAGAGTGGAGCAGAGCATCCCTCAGTTCTAAAGCAGCTCCATGGCTGCACAACACAATGTGACCAATAATTACACTCACATATGATACTTGTGTCCATTATTCAGTTTTTTTGACAACCACAGTAAAGAAAATGACCAGCAATTGGTCAGGAGCTGTAACACACACACAGGCCTGTCAGGCAATCACTTCATTAGTTTGCAGCTGCAACAGTCCTGATTTATAGCACTATAATAACAGTGAGTAACCCCCACAGCCCATAGGTTTAAATAAGCCCACATCTACTGGGGCTGCATGAGCTTTGATAAGAATGCAGAAGGGCATCTGTGTGTGTGTTTAAGGGTACGAAGGCATGGACGTATCCAGCTATGTGGATGTGTGTATTTGTGGTTACATGTGCAGACAAAAATAGACTCTTGGTGTGAAGATGACTGTGCTCGTTTTAGTGCTTTTGTTTGTGAGTATACAACTTTAGTTCATGCTGTGGGGGACATACATCTTTTGTGCTCATGTTTGACTTCCGATTTGACACTTTGCAGACCAAGTCCCATAATGTAAATGTAGAGACTTATTTTAAGGTTAGAGCAAGGTTAGGTTTATGCTTGGCTAAGGCACGACATAAATGAAGATCAATCAATGACAGTGAAGTTCCTCATAAAGATAGCCATTCAGACATGTGTGTTGAGGCTCTGGAAAGCCCTGCTTCCTCTCCTCAGTGATCAGTACTGACATATCAGACAATTAGAAGGACATATAGAACAGACTGTGGCTCTGGGGACAACAGGGTGAGCAGGATATCATGCGTTATGTAAGACATCATTCATAGTGAGCTGTGGGATTATTGAGGAAAAAAAAACACACTAAGAGAAGGTTATAGGTTTTCATCAGTTCTCATAACAGCGCAAGTAGGATTCTGTCTTTGCAATGGGTACTTTATACAGATACATGAGTAGCTCTGGTATTAATGTTTATTTGCATTGCTGATTTATTGTTTAGTATAGAAAATGTAAGAAAAACTGTTTAAAAAAAAACAAAAAAACAAACACTATTTGTGATCATATGAAAATACAAAAAAGCATCAAATCCTTAAACCTGAGAAACTGAAGCCAGCAAATGTTTGATAAACTTGCAAATTCAGCAGATAAAAGTCAGAGTGTAAAGCCAGGCTGTAGACATCCTGCTTGTTAACTATCAGAACAGTAAAACACATGAATTCTTTGCTTTCTGTCCTGGAGGAACAATCCAGTCTTTGTGCTTGTTATTGAAAGGATTTATTGTAATTGCTGCTTTATGTTCCTGAGGGAGTCAGTATGTGTTGAAGCCCTCCGCTGCCCCTGAAGAATCAGCTCCGGAGTTAAACGGCTGCCTCAGCACAGCCTCTCCGTGGATCAGTCTTTGGGACAAACTTTAATAACATCCCACACTTCTCAACCTCAGATGTAATATGCCTGCTTTGCTTCTTGCCAGAAGCGCAGAAGAATTAATTGATTAAAACGTAACTCTGCCAAGATCCGCATCGAGGGAAGAGGAACGTCTTCAAAGTCCTACACTGTAATATATTAAAGAGCGACCAGGAGCATCGAGGCCAACTGGAACCAAAAACTGTCTGCTCTGTACTTTAAGTTTTTATTTGTCACATGCTCATACAGTACGGGCAGTGAGGTGGTCCACAAGGCTGTGTGATAACGAGGTGTGATGAGTGGTATTCCTTCAAAATAGAAAAAAAAGAGAAATAATGAGCAATAAGGAGATTGTGAAACTAAAGTGGAGTACACGTGGTGCATGAGTTGCAGTCGTGTGTGTATATTTTAGAGCGTGTGTGCGTACATATATATATATATTTCCATTGAGCTCCGTAGCATAGAGACGAGGTGCTAACATTCGGATTTAGATGTGAGGTCAGAGTTCACAGAACTTCTTCCTGTACTCTGCATCTTTATTTACATCCTACATTTTTGTACGACCTGATCTTTCCACTTCTGTCTAACCTTGTGGAAAAAATCCCAGCGGACAGACTTGTGGTGTTTAGACAGCTGTGAGAAGATCAGATCTGTATATCAGGATCAGGTTTTTGCTTACAGTGTAACTCCAGCCAGCATTGATAGGGACGCGCTCTGTAGTCCTGCTCCAGTCAACCTGTGATCCTCTCTGAGATACGTGCTGTCAGCAGAACACTACAAAGAACACTTTCTCTTGCCGTCCTCAGCCCCTGACAGACTTCATCTGCAGGACACTGTCCAGAGCCTGCTGCACACTGACTGTCCTGCTCACATGTAATGCTATTTTAGAACCTCTGCTCCCTTCGCTGCTCAGCCCTTAATGTCATTTTGGGAAAACACTCTGCATCTGGGACACTTATAAAATAGGTAGCACCAGTAGGGAAGTGGTGTTTACATTTTTTGGATTTTACATGACCTTTGCAGCGTCCTCAGGGCTTTACTGGGAACAAGCTTTGAGAAACAAATTATTTACAGCGCACTCGATGGATCTTTCTTCCTGCCGTTCCAATATGTCTTAAGTGTTCATACAACAGTGTGTCTTCTGCTTTACATTCCAATAAAGTGCACAGCTAAGAAAGGATGGTGGGATATCCCTCTCACACACACACACACACACACACACACACGTTGCACTTTCCTGTACTGAACTGATTGAATATAAACGTGCTGCTGTCTGTCTCATGTGTTTCAGAAAATGCTGGAAGCCGTGGAGCTCAGTAAGACTTTCCAGTGAGGAGGAGCGGAGGGCCCCCAGATACTGATGAAGACTCTTGTTTACGTCCCCGTATTGACACACACTCCTCCTATTGTATGTATTATGTTACTTTTGGCGTTTGTGTGGCTGTTTTTAATACACGGTTAATCTGCAATATCTTCACCGCATCACTGAAGGGCGGGAGTTTCTACTAAAACGATGGTTCACTATTCCAGGGGTGGAATAGAAGAAGGTTGCTTTAGAAGCATAGCTGCGTACCAAATGTATTGTGTTGGTCTTTAATGACATGTACTGTAATGAGGTATTGGGTTGGGGTTGTGTACTTCTGGGATAAACGGTGGGAAGTATGGGCCAGGTGTTCAAATCACAGAGAGATGCTGTAAACGTGATATACTGTAGAAAATACCGATTTCGTATGCAAGACTGTTGATGAAAGTACTTTTCTGCTTGTGTTCTGCTCTTCAGCCACTAAAGTCACTTTGGGTTGGGTTCAATCAGGACTGAGGTTTGGGATGATGCACATTTGAAAGTTTGTCTCCAACAGTTGTAATTACTAAGCCTACAGGACGATGGTTGATGGTGTTTGCACAGTCAACACCCTTCACCAGAGCCTCCATCTAATCACCTTCTGGTTTAACTGATGGTTTAACCACTGATGTTGACAGTCTCTCAGTATTAAAGCTGCGTGAATTTTTATCCTCAGCACTTCAAGCATGGAAGTAAAGAAAGGCCACAAAGATTTAAATGTTAAAAGAAACCAAAACACTAATCGTTAAATGCAATAATGACCGAAGAGAACAGTTCACACAACTGATAGTTTGGTACATTTTCATAGAAAACAAACCAAAGAAAGTTTCATATTTATATGTAGTGTAAACTCTATTCAGCAGGAGCTCATTGGCTGTTAATCTTATAGTTAAGGACATCAAATGCTGCATCCTGTTGATATAAAAAGACAATATAAAATACATTTAAATATGAATCATGGGTAATTTAGCAAGGTCGATTCAAATGTTAAGTGTGAGTTACCACATCGGAAATTCATATAAATTGTGCATTATCTTCAGCTTTGAAGGCTAATCCTGCTAGCTTGCATTCAGCATGCAGCTCCACTCGAGAGTTTCTGTTCAGGGAGTGTGAAGACATCAACATAAATAGACTTCTGACAGCTGGATCACAGCACAATGTCTCGTACTGAACTCAACACCCTGTACTAGAACTGTAACATTTCTTATCTATAATATTATAATAAATAAATACAACATTTACACTTAATGGCAGCAAGGACAACACCGTCAAGCCTGCATGAAACAAATCTGACCTCTGCCCTATCAGGTTACATTCTGTCAGTCATGTGATTATGATCTAATTTAATAACTGATAGGGACGTTTCTGACACGGCAAGGCTCGACAACAGTATCTTGGAAAACCACATAAAATCTGGTGGATCGTTTTTAAAGTTTAAAAAAAAGTTATAATACTATAAATATTGAACTTTCAGTCAGTGTTCAGCTTGATTTAATCTCACAATAAAATGCAAATTCATTTGGCCTTCCTTTCCTTCCAGACACAAGCGATCATAATTGATTTTATTGTACTGTCTTATCGTAGCATGTGACGTGACTGGCGTATTATCTTAAAACCAGTATCAGTTAGTTGCTTCCAGCGTAGAGGACTATGACTTGAAGTTTAAAACCATGCACTCTTCTAACACCCCTGGTGCCTTGAAATGCAATGCAATCTTGTTTTTATATGCTCCTCATACTGTCCTGTAGTATTTACTTTACAAAATGTACTGAAGCTGTAACAGCACATTGGAACCATCCTTGGCTTAAATAAACTCCAAAACAAGGAAATGAAAAGTGTGTCCAGCTGTACCTGTTCTACATTTGCACATATTGGATTTTAGCGCTGGAGGCCTGAAACATGCTCGACACTGAGCTTCCTGTCTGCTGCGATCCCGTCTATGTTCCTGCTGGAAGGTCCACTGTGTTTGTGTGAGGAAATTAAAAGGCAAGTTCATAGAATGATCAACTCCGAACAAACTTGCGGCGTGCCATCTGGTCTGGATGCTTCTGGGTTACTTGAGTAGTGAGGCGGAGAGCTGAGGTTGCCAAACATAGAGAGTAAAGCTCTTCGGTGTCATGCAGCATGTTAATCACCACCGACTGCCTTTCAACACCTTCAGTGACCTGGATCAAACGCTGCCTCCAGTCTCTGACACACATGGCTCCGGATCTTCATCACTAGACCAATTTAGTGATTCAAATCGATTTATGGTAATATTAGATCTATTTACTGCCTGACTGACATTGTAGTGACATAGAATGAGCTCAGTTCTGGGGAGCATTTTAGCATCTTTCAGCTAGTTTTGGTTTCGTAGCCCACAATGTTCAGAGTTAGCGACTGGCTGGTGGAGAATAAATCTGAGTGAAGGACACTAAATATTGACCTTTCATTCATCAGGTTGACACAAGCACAGCCATAGTGTTGGGTTTGCAGCTCGTTTCTGTGGCCCCCAAGTGACCCAAAATTTAAAGGTGGAGTCTTTGCGAACACATACGAGCATGCACAGGACCTGGAATAGAGTTGGTCGACTTTGCAGCCTTTTTGTGTCCAATATACACAACCAGGGCTCCGTACAAACATTTTATTTAGTGCACACTGAGAACAGCAGCGAGCGGACTGAATTAAAAAGTGAATTAGATTAGTATCACTGACTCCACCTTTAAGGAATCAATTTCACACCGCACCACGATGATGAACTACGGAGCAGGTCATGGTAGGAAAAAAAATCCTTTGTGAAAGTCTGTGTGTGGATTAATACATTTGTAGGACTAGAAGATTTTACACACTGGTTTGGTGATCTTCTGCTGAAAGGCTGGAATCTGTAGGAAACACAGTTCTCCTCAAACCTTTTAAAAGCATTAAATGTTCTAGTACTGACACATCCATCTCTTCTTCAGATTTTCACTTAAACATTTGTCTCTGCCGTCCCTGCAGCCAATGCAGCTCTTTCTCAGTTAATGAAAGACATTTTACTTCAGTCATGGACAATAAATGCAGCACAGGAGAATCATTTGTCTAAAGCAGTTTCAGAAAACATTCAACAAGAAAGACTCACGAGACCACAAATATGAGACAGTATTCCACGTTTTATTTTTTTGGATATTACCATAGCTATATGTAACGTCTGACAACAGGTATCAACTACAGAATAATACACTGAATAGTTCTGTCAGTTCCAGCTCGTCTTTTTTTTTTTTTTTTTTCTCTCCCCTCTTTCTTCTTCTTCTGTTGCTTTTTGGTCCAGTAACATTTCTGCTCCTGATTCTCTCTTCTCTCAGTGTCATTGAATGTCAAACATTGAAACACATGCACGTCATTCACCTGGATACAGCTGAGTAAGACAACAGTCAAAAGAGACCTGACAGTATGAATAGAATCGTGTCGTTTTTCTCACACGGCTTTATTTTTAGCTGAGACACCCATACAGTATTACTACAGTAATTATCATAAGGCTAGATTATTGTACAGCTATGCACCAAAAGGTTCACTCCGCTGTTCTAGATGAAGAGAAAGAGCACCATATTTACAAATCTATTTACATTTCGTTAAAAAAAAAAGAAAAAAAAAAAGACAGCTCAGACAACAACCAAAGAGGAAAAAAAAAATATTTAAAACGTTCCTTTTTTTTTCTTTTGAGTCTAAAGCAGCCACTGTGAGGCTGCACAAGTTTGGAATTTAAAAAACGAAACTAATGAAAAATGTTTCTGTACAGATAGCTGCAACACACGGTATAGCTTATTGCCAATGCCCTTAAAGAATTTCCCCATTTCCCCCGTGCCTCCCTCGCATTTGTTCATCTCTTGGCCAGCTCATTTAAAGCTGCAAGTCACCAACGTTTCTCTCCTGTACTGGAGATTTCCTACTGATTCAACTGGAGCACACATTCCTCACCAATGGAACCTTATGCAGACCCCCGTCACTTTAAAAAAAAGGAGAAAAAAAAATAACATTTTCAAACAGCAGATTGCTCAAAAAATGTACAAGTTTTAAAAAATAAACTTTTACTTTTCATCACACTGTATGTACACACTCAACTAACACTGCACCCTCATGTACAGTAAGCTTTGGGGAACCACTGGATATTGGTAGCTGGAAACAACAAATGTTCTCTATCAGCAAACAACACAAAGTCATGTGAATAAAAAAATAACACCTCATTTTTAAATATGTGGTCAGCAGTAACCTTTCCAAACATGGTGAGCACCATCTTGCTACAGAATCAATACAGTGCTGCACTCACATGCGCTTTGACAAACCGCCAGGTTTTCTCTTCCTCATTTAGAATCTAAGAGTGCTGCCTCTATAAAGAGATTTAAAGGGTTATGACCAGCAGTTTGCACGGAGCTCAATTCACCCATAAATGATTCTCAAAAACAACAGAAACAGATTGTCTGAGTGCAACATGGAGTCAAAATTCAAACATCTTCGCTTTTCTTCACTGACAGAAGCAATCAGACAAGATGCACTGAATGGATTCATATTAATGGATCCACCTTCTAACCCAGTGATCTCATCGCTGGCTAACATTCAGAGATGACCAGAGGTCAGAGGTGAGGGAGGGCCGTCATTTGAAGGAGTGTTGGACTGTGGTTAACAAGGAGATGCACTTGTCAGCTGCCTGTGACACTCACTGAAACTAGTCTGACACTTCTGTTTGTCCTCTCAGCCACGACATCTGGAGAAATAAGTTGTCATGTGATCAGAATGAAGTCGTCATGTTAAGAAAAAAGTCAATAACATAAAAATAAAGTTGTAATTTTACAAGCAAAAGGGTAAAAATGTTAAAATGAAGTTATGTTAGGATAAAAATATAAATAAACTTTATAAAAAAGGTTTTATAAAAAACTGTAATGTCAAGAATAAACTCACAATTTTCTAAAGTAAAAGGTAATAAATAAGTTCTAATCTTAGAAGAGGTGATTACAAAACTAAGTTTGAATTCTTAATAAAAAAAAGCTGTACTTATTTCAGTTTTAATGTTGGAAGAAATCCACAGGGTATCCGCAGGACTGAAATGACGTGTCAGCCTTCTTTAAAGTGGCTTTTAATACTTGTTCAAGTCTGCAATAATCAGTAACGTCACTCACAAAGACTGCATGGGCCTTCAGCTAAAACTGTCTGGATAATGTTCAGTTCAGTGCAGCGTCGCATATAACTTGATTTAATCCCTGACTGATGGTCAAACCAGTACAACATACAGACCTACAGTTATGTATGAAGTGCAGTAATTTATTGGCATTTCCATAAGATAAGATAATTCTTTATTGATCCCCATAGGGGAAATGTGGGATTTTTTTTTTATTGTAATTACCAATAATTCCAAGTTAGACGATCTGGACCCACATAAGTTCATTTAATTTCTGTGTGATGATCACGCAGCTGCTGTAGCAGCTGTAATGACTAAGTGTGAAAAAGGTGTGGACCTCACCCTGCAGCACAATCCTCCATCACAACAGTCCCACTTTGAGTTCAGAGGTGGAGAACATCTTGTGACAGCTGCAATCAAACACCAAGCAACCTTTTATTACCGCCTATAGCACCCAAGATTTAACTGTGGTGATTGAAATGCAAGATTTTTATTAGCCTCTAAAAGGACTGAATACAGTGTATTAAAGTCAAGTCAAGACCTGCAGATTTCCTGCATGTGGACTATAAATATTCTTTTTTCACTGGATGATCCTTCCAGCAGTTGACACGGCTGCTTAACCAGCTCCTGTCTGTGTTTAGTGAATATTTAATGACATTGCTGTGGATTATTGTTTTGAACATGTGGAAATGAGAAACAAAAACATCATATAAATGTTACGAAATCCACTTGGTTAATAACCCTGGGCCAAATCATCTCCACTGCTTTGAACTGACACTTTACTGTAAACCAGCTACTACATTGTGTTGTAATGAACCCTGCAGACACCTGTTTGACAATATTATCACAATATCCTTATGATTAAATGTGCACTTCATCTTTTCCAAAATATGACTTCATTTTCAAAACATGACTTTCTCATTCAATTACATCATGACGTACTTCTCAGAATGCTCTCTGCTGTGGCCCTGATACTCCGTCTGTCTGGACTCTGCTTTCCTTTAGTTCAAACCTTCCTTGTTTGAATATGCTTTAAAACCATCAGATTCTAATTAAGAATGTAAAAATGCGGTTGGGAAACAAAAAACAAAGACAAAATGAAAATAGATGTTAAAAACAACCAACAATAGGCAGCAGAAATACATCCAGTAAGCAGAGCACAGAGTAAACTCAGTGACAGGAAGCTGGTGATGTGAGCTCAGCCACCTGCCACAGCAAACACCAGACAAAGAGGTGGAAAAAAAAACAAAAAACGGAGTAGAGTTCAAATGAATAATGGAGAGAATCATACACAAGCTTGAGAGAAAAGATGGAGAAGTGTGAGAGCTGTGTGGAGGTGGTGGAGGTGGGCTCCGAGAGCTTCAGATGACCTGGCAGCAGCTGGCTGGAGCTGAGGTACAGAGCAGGCCATCCCTGGAGCCCCCGCCCCGCTGGATGTTCACCGAGATGGTCTTCTCACACAGAGGTAGTTGGAGCACGCCGTTTTTCAGTGCACTCAGGTTGCTGTGAGCGTCCCTGCTGCCCGGCCCTGCGTGCAGGCCCGGGGCCCCGTGCGGTGCAGTTTTGCGGTGGTGGTGCTGCGCGGTGTGGGTGCGAGTCAGGCCGGTGGCGGTGGTGGGGAGGGTGATGGTGTCCAGGCTCCCGGTGGAGCCGATGCACATCCTCCAGGCCGATTTCTCCTGGATTTTTACGCTCCCTCCTGAGAGGCTGCCAGGGTCTATGATGAACTTCCCCCCGCCCCCTCCGCCCCCTCCCCGGCTGCCACGCCCCCCACGGTGCTGCTGCAGCTGCGAGCTGAGGCACAGGCTCATCAGCTTCAGACTCTCCACCAGCTCGGTGCTGCGGCTCGCCGTGCGGGAGGACCGGGACAGAGAGCCGAGGGACGGGTTGGTAGTGCTACTGTTGTTACAACAACTGGAGGGGTTGTCTTGTCCTTTACTACCCCCTCCTCCTCCCCCACTCCCCCCTCCGCCGCCACCACCCTCTCCTCCTCCGTTACCTCCCGCTCCAGGAGGACTCCCTCTGTCTGGACCAGAGGAGCCTCCTCCCTCTGCTGGGGGTTTCCCCTGCCCTGAGCTGCTGCCTCCCCCGTTCCCCCCCTCACTGCCTGGGGGTCCCTCGCTGCTGTCCCTCCTGTTCCAGCCATAGCTGAAGCCCGAGTCTTTATCCAGACGCCTCCGGTGGCTCTCTGAGTCGTCGTCGCTGGTCTCAGAGCTGGAACATGACGACCCCCTTCCCTGGCTCTTGCGTCGGTGGTAGCGCTTCTGCGTGGACCCTGGCGATGACGAGGATCCAGCCCCGGAGCTCAGGTTGCCCGCGTTTCCAGCCATGTTCATCTTGAGGCGGCTGAGTTTTGGCGGCAGGCCTTCATCCATGTCGAAGTCGTCGTCCGACTCCCCCTCCTCTTCGAAGATCTGGTTGAGGACCGGGGCGCTCTTCCTGGAGGTGAGGCGGTTGGTGATGGAGGGGGGCTTGCGCCGCAGGATCACCTGGGTCGGGAGGGGAGACGGGTCCTGCTCTTCCTCCTCCTCTTCATCCTCCTCCACCCTGACAAACAATCAGACATGAAGGATTTCACTCTATTTATCAGATCAGCGCGAGATCACAAAGCAACAACAGAGAACTCTGATTCCAAGCAGAGCAGCAACTGATGATTACATTCATTTTTAATTATTATTCTGCTATCATCTTAATAAATCTATTGATATTTTGGTCGATACAGTGTCAGACAACCCTGAAATGTGACCACCACAGCTTCTAAGCACCTAAGGTGATCTCTTCAAATCTTTCATTTTGTCTGCGTAACAGAAAAACCCCAAACATTCAGTTTCATGTGACATTTCAAAGAGGAAAAAAGGCTTTTCTTTACATTTGGGAAGTTGGAACCAGAAAACTGTCTCATGTCTTATTGTTCAAGATGACCAAAATAGTACTGTTTGGACCATAAATCTATCAGACCTGAATAGGCAGGTTCGCTGCTTGGCTGCTGTTGAGGTGGAAGGAGTGGGGGCCCGGATAGTCCCAGAACCAGAGCCAGGAGCAGGACCTGAGGCGGCAGCACAGGCTCCCTGGAACAAGAACACAAGGAAAGAGCAGCCAGATGAATTACACAGTGCATTAACACAGGAGGGAAGCATCCAGTAGTGAGGGCAGTCATCTGTATTCTCACATCGTCTTATTGTCAGACAGACAATCACCTCCACACTGTCTGGTTCAACACAACTGAACTCATAAAATAGTCACTCTTATTTACACACGGTTCTGCTATAAACCAAAATACATGTTTGTTAGCAGGCTGCAAGGTGGCGCAGTTGGTAGCACTGTTGCCTCGCAGCAAGAAGGTCGCTGGTTTGCGTCCCGGTGAGAACACCCGGGATCTTTCTACGTGGAGTTTGCATGTTCTCCCCGTGCAGCGTGGGTTCTCTCTGGGTTCTCCGGCTTCCTCCCACACAGTCCAAAAACATGTTGAGGTTAATTGGTGATTCTAAATTGTCCGTAGGTGTGAATGTGAGTGTGCTTGGTTGTCTGTCTCTAAGTGTAGCCCTGTGATAGACTGGTGACCTGTCCAGGGTGTCCCCTGCCTTCGCCCTAAGTCAGCTGGGATAGACTCCAGCCCCCCACGACCCTAGTGAGGATTAAGCGGTGTATAGATAATGGATGGATGAATGTTTGTTAGCAGCAGCTGTGCTGTGAAAGCACCGATACTGACTTTTAAAAAGAGTGATGACAAAATCAACCCATCAGATGTGTGAGTCTCTTAGGAGAAACATCATTTCATTCTGAGGTGTTATGTTATACCTTTTGCAGCTCAAAGTAGGAAGTTGACTGTATGTCTCCATTATTTGTGTGTAAAGGCGAGAGTATGCCTGAACCAAAGTGTTTGTCAGATGGTCAAACATCTTCCATCGAACAATTTCACCATGTGTTCTGATAAATGTGATGAAGATGAGCAGACCTGTGCTGTTGGTCCCGGAGAGTCGGTCACCGTGGTTTCTTCCCGACGGCCCAGCTCCATCAGGCCTTTGGAGCGATGTCCGTTTAGCAGGTTTTCTGCACTGCGAGCGGGGGACTGAGGGCCTCCAGCATGGGAGATGGACGAAGCTGCCAAACTGTCCTCGATGTCCTGGTGCATGTCCACTCTGGTGGGCCAAGACTGCCTGCAGGGTTAGGACAGAGATAAAATAAGACTGAGGCAACTGACTTCTGAGTTTAATTTAACTGTGGCTTGCACAGTAATCAGCCAGTAAAAAACTTCTCTAAATATTATACAGAGCAGATTTTTCAGACAAATATAGACAATGTGGACTGGAGCAGAGAACAGCGGGAGGGACAACTTCAAAGACACACCAAAACTTAAAGATGCTGTAGAAATACGCTGTTCCAATGAAAGACGTAAATGTTATTATATGGCCAAAGAAAGTATTGGATAATGATTTATTAGTCGGGGATAATTTAACTGGACATCTATGACACGGGTGTTTGCCGTTCTCAATTAATGCATTGATATTAAACTCTCAGTAAAGACAGCCACAGCTGAACCTCAGCTGAAATGTCCGTTCCAATGGCAGGCTTTCTTGGTTGAGCCGTCAAAGTTTTTGTGACTAACAGATACCGATATCCAAACTGCTAGAAAGAGCATCAATTGGTCCTGTGTCATCAGGAGAACCACACAAGGCTGTGTCTTCAGCTTTGATGTGGAAAGAGATGCAAAGTCTCCCAATGACAAAGGAAGACATAACATACACATTTAAAAGGAAAGACCCTAAAATCCAGCCTTACTAGTTATTTGTGCCTGGAGAAATGATCATCAGTAGCTTAGGAGAACTCTCTGCCAGTAAGATAAGAGGCAAACCAGTTAAAACCAGTTCCACACAGTCCAACATGAACCTACAAGAATTTAGTGCTCACCTACATTAAAAGCAGAACTTCGATCAACTACTATGCAACTATACAGAGGGCTCATGAACCATATTTAATGTATTTTGTAAGAAAGAGAGATTAAAATTAACTGCAGGTGTAACTTAATGACTGACATTTAGTCAGTCAGTATTCCCTAATGGAAATCAGGACTCTTCTAATCAGCCTGATTGCAGGTCATTTATGTCCGTGCAGTGCTTTATTCACTGTTTGTCATCATCTAATAGCGTTGCTGCACAGACGCCACACTGTGTATCTCGTCATTGTTCGCTAAACCACAGCTCCTTTATTCAGTGACATAATGAATAATGCACCGATTAAAGAGTCTGCTCGAACCTGGAAGAAAGGAAGAACAGAGTTTGTAAAGTTGCTTAGTCAGCACGCAGGGCATCAGAGCTGTGAATGTCAGCCAGTGTAAAAGCTGAATAACACTACATTTGGACTAATGTTGGATATAACATTATTCTATTTGTACAATAACAGGAGCATTCCTCTGAATTACACAGAGAATATTCTACAAAGTGTGTCAGTACATAGAACAATTATCACCATTCATTATGTAACCACATATAGAGTACATCCAATACTGAAACTGAAAATGTCTCTATTTACAATATAATCAAAGCCATGCGTTTCCAACCTCTGATTTCACAGTAACTGCACATCATTTTACTCGATTAAATTAACTCCTTAGCATCCAGGTCTTTCGAGATGACTTTTGATGTGTTTAGTCAGCTACATGTTCATTCAATCAATCTGTGAAATGACCAATCAATTTAAATACTTGTTTTATCTGTACAAACCACAGGACGTCATATGGACAAGCATAGTTTCAATTCCTGTTCATTTTAAACCCGGGCGGCTTAAAAGGTACCAAGGAACTGATTGTTCTGCTTTGGTTTTGTAATTAAGAGAGAGGTGGGTCAGTGATGGGATAAATTAGAATCCAATCCAAGAGAACACCTTTGGGATATTTGGAGAAAAAAAAAAGAAAGGCAGAGCAATAAAACCCCTGAAGTAATGAGCAGCTCAAAAAATTAATAGCAGAACATCACTTCAGAAATGTGGCAGTCTCTGTGTCAAGGAGCATTTCTCTCAATTTGCTTCTTTCATCAAACATTAAGATTAAAAAACAGATTTTAATCAGTGCAATGAAATATATTGACTTTTGTTCCTAAAGTGGGGCCTGTATGTTTATAAAGTAAATGTAAACTTAAATTGAAAACACTGCACTCTACTGTTCTACCATATAGAAGTGATGAAGTTATTGTAATATCTTACTGTTTTGAACCATTTCACAATAAAGTGAGATTGCACTGATTTGCACTTACTTCTGTTGTATACTGTAAAAGTATTTGGATTTTTAGGACCTATCAACATTTCAAAGTTTAAGCTTAGTTCCATTTTTTTTCACATAAACATAAAAGGTTAACTTTGCTAAATAAGGATCTCTGAAATTTGGTTTAAAAAAATGTGGCCAGCATGTATAGTGAACAGGACATTTTACAGTTATTTATGGCAGCACTGATCTACTGTATCTGCATCAAGGTACCAATACAGGTTACTGTCCAGACAGACTCAGTGGTTGTTTGAACCTAAACATACTGTACTTCTTAGTACACCCGCACATATCTTGTGTGAACTTAGGCTGTCTCAGTGTTTCCTGCCTCTTCACATAATCCCAGACCATTATGTTGAGATCAGGGTGTTTCTGGAGGCTATACCATCTGTTGCTTCAACTTTAGTTACACATTTAAATGTAACTGGTACACAAAGCTTGTAGCTCTTGACTATCTTAAGTGGGAGTAATTTGCTCTGAATTCTATGAAAATTTCTTCAAACTAAAAAACAGGGCAGACCAAACAACAGCATGACTTCCTCAGTCTCCTGTACTCCAGCAGAAAGCTTCCTGGAAATGTATCAGTTGCAGTGTTATTTTACTGGTTGATTTTAGCAAAGAATACACACACTCTCATTTCTGATGGCTCAATCCAAAATATTATCAACAAACCTACAAATTATGAGCCATGTTTACTTCTTTTAGTCAGTTTGTGCTGCAAAGTATTACCATGGAAACATTGGTTAGTTCTACATCTTCGGTATGATTGGGCTTGTTATCCTGCTGCAGAATGAATTCAGAACCAGTGACGTCTCCCTGATAGCACCATGGAATGCATAAGAACTAAAACTTAGTAAGTTCCTAAACGTCTGCCATAGTACTGCATGCTAAATGCCAGTTATATATACACATTTATATCAGTTCATATTATTATCACACCGAATAACTCAAAATGATGCACACTACTTTTCCAGACAGGTGAAGACATTTAGTTGTGCCACTCCTGCACTTCAGGACCTGCTTCTATCTGTATTATGTTACCTTTTAGTTAAACAATGTATTTGATGAGTTCCTTCCCAACTTTGGATTGTTGGTTCTCTGTTCTCTGGTTAAAATTTGTAAAGTCTTCACCTCACTATGTGAAGTACTGTGAGATGACATCTGTTATGAATTGGTGCTATATAAATAAAACTGAATTGAAAAACAAAAAAAAATGAATAGAGTGAAAACAAACAATTGTACAGCCAGATGAACCTTTTCCTGAAGGGTTTGTGTTGAAGGGAAAGAGCTGAAACAAACAGTGAGGCTGAGCGGTCCCCTGACAGAGCACTTATGAGTCAGAAAACAATTAATCCCATGAGAGGCATCGCTGTTCGCTCAACACACATGACTGCACTCACTGACTTGAAATCTCATTTGCATGAGAAGCACATCTTGTGCACACAAACACAGACAGATCTAAGACAACATCAACACTGAAGTGTATACATCTGAAAAGGTTGCTTGCTGGTAAAAACAATTTGTGTTTTTAGGTCATTCCTGAACTTTTCCGTTTGCAATGAAATGTCAAGACAATAAGTAATTGCTGCGTCCTTTATCATTTCTTCTCTTCCAGTCAGCAAAAAAACAACAGTGTGCATCCAGAAATCATCTGACTGACAGACGGGTCACACAGAGCAGGTTACACCTCTGTTCTGTTGCCTCCCACTCTCCATTATCACTGATGCTGTGCTTTAAAGCAGACTTGTTTTCAGTGACTCTTATCTCTTGTTGCTGCTGTCATTCAACTAAAGCAGAGCAGTGACTTGATAGCAGCTCCTCAGAGCTGGAATCTCTGAGCTGCTTTAATGAGACAAATAAATACAAATACAGAACCACGATAACACTTGTAGTGTGCAATTGCTTATATTAAAATGGACGGTTCACAGGGAACAGAGAGCTGAATTAGAGGTACACAGCACAAGTTCATGTCTGATCACTTGAGATAGGACAGATCTTTGGTGAAAAATGACAGATTTTACTTTTATAACCTATTTATTGAATGGTGGTGATTTTGCCAGGACATCCTCCTGGCAAAATCACCACTTATGTGTCCCATTCATTCATTGATCTCGTGGAGCCTGGTGCTGGACGTGAATCACTTTCAAGGCCGCGCTCTTGCAAGTAATTAATTTCGTATGAACCCCTCAAAGAGTAGATACTAAGCACGACAGTTATCTGTAGTTCAGCTCTTTTACAGTTACTTGTTTGCTATATGAAATGTCAACAAGTAACACACAATGAGTGTCTACCAGGAAAACCCCAGACCTTGTCAATCAACTCACCTCATCAGGACTGCTTCATGAACTTTGGAGGACCAGGATACAGTTATTCCACAAGGTATGAAATGTCAAAAATAAATGAAAAATGTCCAAAACAGCCTCTCAGTGAGCAAGGTTGCATTTTCAAAGGTTTCTAAATGAGTATTTTTGCTTTAATATCACAGATTCAATCATCTGTCAAAATAGTTGCAGATGATCTTTTGTCTGGAACAAAACCATGAGCAGGTCATCTGTGTCAGCTCAACAGAAGATGTGTTTGAAGATGTGGTCCATGCACTACTACCTCATTGGATAGTTGACTGTGAAGAGCCACACAGGAAATGATGGCTGGAAGAGAGGGGTGTGACATCATGTGCTGCAACCAATCAGCTATCAGGGTGCTCCTGCAGCTGGAACTTCTGATTGATATTTAGGTTTTGAGGATATGTGGGTGCTACTGTGCTGCCTGTGTGTCTGGCAGCAGAGCAGCTCCTGGTATGTGACTCAATCTGAGCCAATTAACAGAGGTCTCCTTCAAACATATTAGTCACTGTCTTTTGTGCAACAGGTCAGATTCATTTCACAATAGCTCAGCACCAAGAGGAAAGGGCTGAGGCAGTGTAATGGAGCAGATGGTCATAATTGTAGCAGTCTGAGTGACATCTGATTTCACACAGTGATTCAGGTACACACCATACGGACATCAGACACTGTTTGTGCATGTCACTGTTGCTATGTACAAAAAGCTGGCAAATGTGATGACTCATGTTTTCCCCTTATATTTTGTCTTATGTTAGATGGCTTCAGTCAGCTGTGATCCCTCAAATTCTTCACGTCACACCTGTATGACCCAAATCTATGTAATCTAATTTTAACCTCAGTTCCCAGTAGGCATTTATGAGAAGACAGTAGCTGGAAAATGTTTTTAAAGCAGTTCTCAGACTTGGAAGACCCTCTGCAGAACAGTAAAAGGAATGTGGACAGAGTTGTGCCAATGTTTCACAACCACAGCTGTCTTGCTGAAGCCTCCTCACTCCTCTCTTCCTTATTTGTTCCTCTGCTCTGTTGCTCTTCCTTTTATAACCAGTGGAACAATGTTGGCAAGGAAGCAAATCAGAAATCCTTGGACAGCCAAGAGATAAACAAGGATATGTTTTCTTAGTTTTTACCAATATGATGACTGACGGATCCAGCATCCCTCATCTGTTACGTATCCTCTAAATATCTCACCGGAGAATTTAATACATTTAAGACATTACAGTCAGTTAGATTAACGATGGAAAATGAGAATCAAAAATAGACTACGGCTGAGATTCAAAACATTGTGAACAATCTGTTAATAGTTCAGATTATTTCCTCCGCTCTGTCTCCCCTGAGTCCAGCAGGTGGAGGCTCAGTGAACCCAGAAATGGAAGTGAAACCTTTGGAGACCTAACCCAGTCTTAAGTAACTGTGGCTGAGCCCTGCAAAGTGGAGCCAGTCAGGCTGCAGTCTGAGGCAGTGGAGCGAGATAGGTCAATTACCCTCTTCTGGGCTCATACTATGACTCAAATACTCATTATGACAACAAGCAGTGATATTTCGTTACTCACACTCTTCACTAGTTTACTAAAAAAGAAAAAAAAAAAGAAAAATCAGATTTCCTGCCAAAAGGCTGATGGTTTTGCTCTTATTGCTCAGAGTGTTTTTGTGGCACGGTCGTCTGACTCACCGGATGTAGGATGTGGGTATAAGCCACTGTCAGCTTTGTCCTTTCTTTCACTTTATGTGTGTGACTGTTTTCTTCACAATGGTAAACAACAACACTAACAACAACAACAACAACAACCTCCGAGCAGCGACCTACCACAATAAAAATTTCACCCTTTGGCGAGGATTTGGATGGTGCAGAAAGGCAGCCCTGCTAGTTTTTTGCGGTGGATTTTCCATTTTAATGACATCACTTGTCATCCAGCATGCAAATATTTGACCACAACTATTCTCTCATTACTATTTAATGGAGCACATCCTTCGCTTTGCCCTGCCTAAGATGACTGTGATTGGTTTAAAGAAATAAAAACAAGCCAGAGCATGTTTTTCCCCCATGGCAGAATCATGTTCTACATAATGGGCTGAAGGCATGCTGGTGTTCTTTACCTGAAGTGTGCCTTGATGTTGCTGGGGCTGGAGGATCGGGTCTGGACCTCCTTCTCCTGCTTCTCCCTCAAGATCCTTTCTGCTAGCAGGTAGTATGTGGCTGTGATGTGGTTGTATTTGTTGGTCTCCAGGGCTCTGAAACAAGAAACTGAACATTAGGAACATGTAAAAATGGAAATAAGGGGCACCGCTATAGCTCACCTGGTTGAGCTGGCGTCCCATGTACAGGGGCTAAAGTCCCCAACGCAGTGGTAGTGAGTTCGAATGTGGCTCATGAGACTTTGCTGCATGTTTGCCCATTCTTCTCTCCCACTTTCCTGTCTCTCTCTTCACTATATACGATCTAATAAAGGCACGAAAGGCTAAAAAAATGTGAGAAATGTGACAAAGAGGACTTTAAAAACTGAATGCCATTCTGTGTTGTCCAGGACATCAGTTACTACATATAGTACAAAGTCACAACAAAAGTATCTCCACATGTGTCCATCATACATGGCAAAGAAATGCAGCCAATCCTTATATTTGAGGAACTAGAATGAACAAATATTTAGCATGTTTGCTAAGAAAACAACAATTTGATTAACAAAACTGTTGCAGAATAATTTAGCTGTTGGTCAGCATTGTTGCAGCCAAACAAGTGTCATGTCAGAACGGAATCTGTATGTAGAATTTAAATGGAAATTTAAGATGAAAAATCACCTGATTTATGAAGACTGAAAGTAAATACGTAGGCCTTTTTCAAACTCAGATTCTACTACAACAATCCACAAAGCAATGGAAGATGTACAGTGTTATACAGAAAGCAGAGAATGACCATCACCTAAAAAACATACAGAGTGTTTTATATGTTACTCCATACGATGCATCCTTGGTCCTCAGTTTATCAAAAACATTAATACAAGGTGAAATATTTCAGCAGCATTTCCACAAAATTACAGCATAGCACTAATACACAGGATTCTGCTGCATTTATCCTGGGAGAAGGATTCATTTATGTGCAAGACCATTCCTGGTGTCTCAGCTTGGTAGCTGATCACACTCAGAATGGAGAATACAAGTGGAAACCCTATAGAGACCCAAACAAGACAACTCAACAGAGAGGAACATGCTCCTGCAGCTGGCAAGATGGAAGATAAAGTTGAAAACACAAGTGTTGGACAGGTGCTGTGTGTCATTACCTCAGATGTCAGGTCTGTCTAGCAGGTGGTGCGAGACAAGGTATGGGGTTGTCAAGTTTTTGGTTTCTATTATCGAACCACAATATTTAGATGAGCACAGCGCTACAACTGCATTCCACAGGGGCACTGTCTGAGCAGACTCAATTAAATATGACAAACCTTTGGAAGTACTACAACAATTAGCTGGCAAGGGCTAGCTGAGAGAAATATAAATATTCAAAGGAGGCAAACATCTCACTAATGACAAATGATTACTGAGGAGGAAACAGAAAAGAAAACTGTTCTCCCTCTCACGGTGGTGTTGTCCCCTAAGAAATACTCTTATTATTTGGTCTGTCATGATATCAGACCACTACATTTGCCCTAGCATCCCGAACAAAACAAACAAAAAAAAGCCTTAACTGATTGTATGACCTCGGTGGTTTTAAAGCATCTTTACCAAATACAGCGTCAGACATCCTTGTGAAGCGTGACCTGCTGACCTCAGTGACCCAGACTTCATGTGTGAAGTCTGGAAAACAATGAGCAGCACGTTTCTCAGACTCCCCATGCAACCAGTAGGATTAGAGCTTAAGCTCTGTATATTAATGAAACTAATCGAGTCCCTAGGACTGTTATCAACAGCTGTATACACAGGGAGAGTGAGAACATTTATGTGCTGTGTGTACTTTGTATGCGCTCTTGCTACTGTATTTATTTGTGCCTGGAAATAGCTTTCTTCAATCTGAGACTAAGACACAAGCCACTTTTAGAATGTAGTGTAAATAAGCAGGTAAATCTATTTAGAGGTGTGATAATATGTTGTATTCTGATAAATCACTCACTACATAATGTTTTGTATTGTGTTGTGACAATACATTATACTCAAAAATTCAATTATATAATAAAACTGAAAATGGGAGGCGTACCATAACTCCTCAAACAGAAGTTTTAATTTACTTTATCTGCAGAGAAAAGAACATAACATTTTTGTATTCTTCCATTATATATAATGATATTTTAATAAGAAGCCTTCTTGTTTTTTGATTGGCATGTATTTAATTTACCGTTGATACCATTTGCTGGGAATGTTAACTCCACATTTCCAACCTTTGAAATATATAGTATTTTATTTAAAATGCAAAAATATTTGTAACATTATATATATTTTGTATATACTTGTTTATACCTGTGCATGGGTAAAAGGTTGAGACATGATGAATTAAGTGAAATGAAATGAAAATGAAAGCATAAGAAAGCAGCATCCAAGAGAAGACAACAGGAGCTGAACTATATTTTCAGAAGCTTTTATTAATAAATGTGGTGCCTCCTCTTCATTTAATCAAGTGGAGGCATCACCAACTGACTGAAGTATGGCAGCCAATCAAAAGCCCTTGTGCAGTAGCTGAATGAGCATCATATTGAATGAAAAGACTGCAGCTCGTCATAGTACGCAGTGTTTGTGATAGCAAGGCAAGGTCTCTGCTGCATGACACTTCAGCTTATGAGAGAGTTACTGTATGAGACAGGAGAGTGGAGAATGTACAGTGAAGCACAACTGCAAGAACACAACATCACACACACGCTCTGACACAACAGATCCATCAAAGACTGATGCTCAGTGGGGAAGAAAAGCTTGTAAAAACTGTGAGCTACAGTTTATCTCTACTATTATCTCCTGAGCTCATGCAGAGTGGATCACAGCTTCTGTGGATGTTGTCAGTGACAAAACGCAACTAAGAGCGTTTAAAGTCTACTTCACTTCATCCCAGAAAATGGTACTTTTTACTCTATTTCAGCTACTCCACAGCTATAGGTACTGTTTAGTTACTTTGCAGACTAATCACATGAAAACACAGAAGCTTAGAAAATACAGCATATTGCTAAAAATTAAAGCGGAATTTCCAGCTTTTTGGACTTGTGAGCCCTTAAGGCCAGTTCATGGTTTCTACAGATAGCTGCAAAGTCCAACTCAAAACAGCTAACTTGTATGTATTTCTATACAAACTATAAGTAGCAGTATGTGAACAAAGATACATTCCACATATGTGCTCTAGGAAACATGATGGCAACCTGTGGACAGCGAAAATCAGACTTGCTTTGTTTGTTGTATTTTGCTGAACAGTGTAGAAAAAGTCAAAAAGAAAAAAGTATGTGTGCAACTGCTTAACATAAATACACAGAGGATGTGGGGTACAGCACAAACTCACAACATGAGCATTCAGTTTGCCATGTAGACAGACATATTTACATTACAAGTCTCTTGTGGACGTTCGAAAAGAGAAGAAAAAATCCTGTACTTGTGGCTTCTTGTCAAATTTCAGGTGTCTAACTTATTCACATGGATTTATTTCTACAACTGTCTAACACAAAAACAGATGACTTTCAGAGAGGAATCAAAGACAGTCCAAAAACTAAAAAAATAGATTTATTTATCAGAACTTCCCTCTCCTAATAATCATCTCACAGCCCCTCACATTTACTGTATCTTGTGTATCTCTAGTTAGGACATACTGAACTACATGGGTATTGTTACTACATTCACCATCAGTATTAACAACATATTTACAATGACATCAGTCGCAGACACCACTTTCATGCAAAATGTGTATTTTTACTTTCCATACATTTTGTTCAGAAACATACACATTGCTGTATTAGTACTTTTACATAAGTAAAGTTCTTTTTCAGCTACCATGCCTGCATGCAAGCACACACACAAACAATCCCCACTGCTGTGTACATAGAAACATAATGAGTTACTTTGTACTGCTGGTGTTCTGAAAGGAAGACACAGGCTAAAGTACAAATTGAGCCTGTGCACATTCCACTTGGTGTATATTACGTATGTGTGTGTGTGTGTGTGTGTGTGTGTGTGTGTCTTCATCACACCACAGGCAGCTCCACAGAGAAAGATGAAGGTGAACTGTGAAACAGGGCTGACAAGAACAAGTGTGAACTTGAAATCCTGACTCTGAAATCAACAGCTGTTCTCTGTTTTATTTCTTTAACGTTCTCTCATGCAACTCTTTCTGTTCCTCAGCATGTAGCAGCACACCAGGTTTCTCTAGTAGCTGTAGGGTAAAGAGTCAACGCTTCTTTAAGTTAAACATCTGTCAGCATGCTTTGGGCTTTCTGTTAATGCTGTGTGTGCTGTGTTATGTAACTCCTAATACGTAGTATCGTGAAGTGAAACAGAAAACAGGTTGACTCGCATTTTATGGAGCTGCAAAATGGTATAACTGTCATCAATTCAGTTCATTCAGCTCAATTCAAAGAGCTTTACTGGCATGAAATATTACCAAAGCATCCATATAATTTGTCCAAATATTTGAACAGTGTACAATAATAGTAATTATCAGTGCCTCAGTGCTGTCAATGTAATCGCATGGTGATGTTTGATTAGATACTGATGTGTATTGTCTTAGGAATGTTTTCTAATAGATCTAGTTTTAAATAGATGGCAGTTTCTATATCAGAAAAGAACTGGGAACTAAATTGCCTTTAATCACCTACTTAAAAAGGATGGTTTTAAATCTTCCAAGCTTGAATTTTATAAAAGAAGAGATCATAATAGACAAAATGGGGCTGTGGATTTCAAAGACTCCCATCTGGAAAGGTCTTACTTTGCCAAACATTGTAGGACACAATTAGAATATCATTTACAGCTCCTTGTATCTTAAAAAAATATTGTGTTTAACTTTATACTTTTGCTGATTACTTCTTAATATGCTACACAAATTTGACAGAAGAATAAACTTGCATGGCGCATATAAGGCTTTCTGCAGACTGAGACGTGCGCTGTGTGAAAAGATGCACAGCACAACAAGGGCAGAGAAATAAATAAAATAAAACCAATAAATAAAAACGATAAAATAAATAAAACAAGAAAAGCCACAGAAGTTGGTCACACATCCAATTTTGCCACTTAGTTTGCAGCAAACATGTATGCAAGAGCACAGTCCTAGGTTACCTCCATGGGCACAGCTCCAGCTGGGCAAGATGCATGACACATTACTGCTAAATACCTTTTAGTTCTTAATCGCATCCAGTAAAACACTGTGCAGTTTTATGGTCTTTGATATGATTCAAACTCATGGAACAACAACTGAAACATGTTATCAGTGGTGCTTGTTTTTGCTAGCAGCCTGGATATGTTGGAGTCAGAGTTTGTGTGTGCTAATGTGCACCCTTTTGAGGTGCTCATATAAACAGAGTTGAAGAGAAATACGCATGTAGTTTGGACACAAGAGGGACAAAACAAAAAGCAACTTACTCGACTATGGCCTCTCGGTCCGCGATGTCTCCCAGCACCATGCGCTGGATGATACTGTTGTGCTCCTCCTCTGACAGGTTCTTGTGGGAGACGAGGGGAGTGTTGTACTTGGTGGCTGGGGACGGGTCGACCCCCTGCAGCCAGGCGTGGCTCTCAATCTCCTCCAGGGAGGCTCGCCGCTTGGGGTCCCTCTGAAGCATCCGGTCTATCAGACTGAGAAAAAATAAAAAGATTTAAAACTAAATCCTGTAAAAATATCAGTCAGTGGCACTGTTATTAGGTTTAATCAAGGGATGTTGTCTCCATGTGACCAGAGGACATCTGTTGTTCTGGTTGGTTCTGGTTGACAACTCTCCCTGTTTTAGAATGTAAGGCTGCTGTACCCAGATGCTACGTTCAGTGTGAGTGACAACAGAGTAAATGAGTGACACAGACCTTAGAAAAAGGTGCTGCTGGGTCCTGAAGACCCCGGCTGTATGCCGGTGGAATACTAGTGATAGCTGACAGCCTCCTGGGTACAAAATGGTCTCCACCTGCCCCACCACCTGCCCTTTCTGCCCAAGGGAACAGACCCATCAGAACAACTGATGAGTGAGCGGTGTGACTCAAGAGCTCTGCTCATCACAACAGTTAGACTCAACAGACTGCCACATCACTCACGTCTAATGTGGAAAAGTCACGTCAGTTTGCTTTACATCAGTTTGCTGTGGTCCTATGTCAGAACTGCACAAATCAGATAGGTTTATTCAACACCTGTAATGAAGAGGAACAATTTAATCTTCTCATGAACTACAACAAAACAGGCTGGTGTCTTTGGGTTAATTTAATATGCACTTTGGTAGTTCCTATGTTTGGCTGCAGAACTGACAATATTAAATGACTGTTCTGTAAACACAATTGTTGTAATGACAAATATGAGCACTGTGGCCTTCAATAATGATAAAAACAAGAATTTTCAATCATTTTTCTGAATAAAAGACATGGAGCACTATAAAATTTATAAATATATATGTTCTTAATGACAGCCACAACACAGTGGTGGCATCTGGGTGTCTGTTGTATTGCTTCAAATTGTTGTGGTAATACACAAATTGTCTTGTGGAATGGATGCTGTTACTCTGAAGGATTTAGACCACAATCTAACAAATACTATTAATAATAACAATAATATGGATATATTAATACTTTGAATACCCCTTCCTCACCAACAATGAAGCAGAGTTAAGTTAAATCCAGTATCATATCTGTGTGCAACTGCTTTACATAAATACACAGAGGATGTGGGGTACAGCACAAACTCACAACATGAGCATCCAGTTTGCTATGTAGACAGACAAAATTTACATTTTAAGTTTCTTGTGGGCGGTGGAAAAAAGAAGAAAAAGTCCTGTACTTGCGGCTTCTTTTCAAATTCCAGGTGTCTAACTTAGAAAATAGATTTGTTTATCAGAACTTGTGTGCTTTTCCCTCTCCTAATAATCATGTCACAACTCCTCACATTTACTGTATCTTAAGAAACCTAGGCACAACCTGTAGTTAAGAAATACTGATCAACATGGGTATTGTTAATACCTTCACCATTAGTGTTTGTAGCCAAAGCATCTCTCTGCCACACCAGAGCTTGCTGTTTCAGTACAGGCTAACCCATTTCATTGTTGTGACACACAGTAGGCCAGCAAGAGCAGATGGAGGCACTGAATGTATGGTGTATAATATATAGTGACAGACTGTGTGAGACATTTGCTTCGACACAGTTGAAGATGTCAAACTACAGCTGGTCAGCTGGCAGCTTAAATTTCACACAAATGACACTGTTGAAAGCTGAGATTGCAGTTAAACAGGATTAGGTGGGATATGGAACGAGTGAGAGGACTACAGCTACCACAGGAAAAAGCATCATCTATCCAGATGTAAGCCGTCTTCATCATCTGTATAGTAAGTGAGACAAAGAGGCATAAATCCCAAATGTACATTTGGCACATGTCAAAACACTGACAAAGGAAAAGAGAAATTACTATATGTAGGGAAAGTAGTCAAGATGGTTTCCTCCAGTTTCTTTATCTCTGTACCCAGAATACTATAGGTTTACTGTGCATACAGTTCTAAGACACTTGTAGGATTTTCGTGCCAAGCACAAAGAAATAAGTATAAACTCTTACTTTAGTCTACATACATTGATATATAAAGACTAAAGTAGAGAAATTGGTGCAATCACGCCACTGTATTTCAACTTATTTCGCTCCGCTCAAATAATTTTTCCAACTTTATCCAATCCCCAAGTCTATTTGTGGCAAACTCTGAGCAGACCATGGCTATGGAGGCTGCAGGCTAACAGGCTGGGCAGAGCAGCGCTCAGTTGTCTGTCAGTCATGCTGGGGATTAGTCAGAACTAGCCAGGCTCCCTAAGGACCACAACTAGCAGCAACAACAGCAGGAGCAGTGGAGGGGAGATAGAGGCAGCAGGGAATGCCCAACTATCTGCACACTGACAGCAAACATTGCACAGTTGGTTCAATAACCCTACAGACACACACATTTACAGATGTATATGCATTTTTTACACCATGTGGAGATGCATTTGTGAGGATCAGTGAACCTGAGTTAGTCTAGAAAGTTCATGTTTATCTCATGTCCAGAGATATTAAAAAGGAGCTGTGCCACAGACTTCCACATGTCAGTCATCAGTTCAAAACACATTAAAGAGTCAAACTGTTGCAGTAAGTGGTAGACTTTCAATGAAATGGCCAGTTTATTCTGAAACAAAACTGCATTCTCAGTTTCTCACTGGCCAGTTGTCATTCCAGCACACTTTGGACATGGCTCAGGGTAATAAGGTTCACACCACTGATTTTACTGTAACAAAGAAAGCCATTTTTACATAAAGCCCACAAATAAAATGCAGGATTTTTTTTTTTTTTTTTAAATAATAAGTGAATCAGCTGATAGTGTGCTGTCAAAAGTATTTTTGACTACTATGAAACAACACTAAGACAGTTCTGCTGTGTTAATTCATTTTGAACTATGAAGTGACAATTTAAGTACATTTTCAACATGCCAGTCCTGCATTTGAAAAGAGTCACTGTGTTGTCAGCCAACTGTATTTGCTACTAGATGTGTCAGCAGACAAGGCAGACTAGCTTCATCTCAACACTCTGCTGCCTTGATCTGTGTAGAAGAAGATACACCAATGAGCCAAAACATTATGATCACCCCCAAACAGCTCTGCTCCACTAAGACATGGGTTCTACAAGACCTCTGAAAGTGCTCTGTTGTATCTGACACCAAGCCAGTAGTAAATTGCACATAAGTGGTGAGTTAGAGCACCCACAGACCAAACACCCTGTCACTGGTTCACACCTTCTTGTGTCTCCCACTTCCAATACATTGACTATGCACCGGTTCGCTTCCCTTTTAATCTATCCCCAACCTCAATGTATGCCGTTGTTAAGCAATAATTTGTGTTATTTACAACAACAGTGAGTGATCAGAATGTTATGGCTCATCGGATGATGAAGTCATGAAATCCAGTGATTGAAGATGTGGCAAACCATCTACTGAGTTTTCAATTACGTAAATAGTGTAATTACCTAATGTCCTGGGCTATAGGCCTTGTGCGCACCAGTGCTAGCACCTGCACATTTTAATGGACTTTAACGATTTCTTTATTAGGACATGTTGCCATCTGACAGCAGACTGTGAGTGAAATGCCAATATCTGGGTGCAGTTTATACGGACGGTATTAAAAAGAGCTGGCTACTGGGAGACTTAAACGATAAAGTGATCTGTCATGGCTGTTATGTTGCCATGTAGCTGTGCCCATGTACGACACCATTTGCTGTGTTGAGCTGAACCTGTTTTAATGGAGGTAAAAAAACAGGAGAAAGTTAATCTGGGATAGTAGTAACTGAATGTAGCATTACAGCCAAGTAAAATGTGATTCCATTGTCACATTCAGTGACATGTTTTCAGTCCTAAGTATTAGAATCAGAGTTGACCTGAGATAAATGGATTGGTGTGTGTATTCTACAGTGTTTTGTCCAACACAGCCTGCCATTATTGTAGAGTTGTTCAGTTCGTGAGGCAGACACCCTCTCTACTTCAAGGTTAGGCTTAAAACTTTCCTCTTTGACAAAGCTTATAGTTAGAGCTGCTCAGGATCACCTGAACCATCCCTTCGTGATGCTGCTATAGGTTTAGAGTGCCAGGGAACTCCCATGATGCACTGGGCTCCTCTCCTCTATTCTCTGCTCTCTCTCTTCCATACTGTTATATACCACCATTACATATCACTAACTCTGTGTTTACCCTGAGGTCCTGTGTTTGTTCCCTCTGTTGGTGTTTCTGGATCTGGAGCTACACGTCTTTGAGCTGCAGTCGCTGGGAGAGATGACATATGCTGTGAATTAGTGCTATATTTAAAAAAATAAAATGTAACTGAATTGAATTGGGGCAGCACTGTGGGTCAGTGGTTAGCACTGTCGCCTTACAGCTAGAAGGTCTTGAGTTTAAATCACAGCCCGGGATCTTTCTGCGTGGAGTTTGCATGTTCTCCCCATGCAGCATGGGTTCTCTCCGGGTTCTCCGGCTTCCTCCCACCGTCCAAAAACTTGCTGAGGCTTATTGGTGATTTTAAATTGTCCGTACGTGTGAATGTGGGTGTGCTTAGTTATCTGTCTCTCTGTATAGCCCTGTAACATACTGGTGACCTGTCCAGGGTGTCCCCTGCCTCGACTGGGATAGGCTCCCCCCATGACCCCAGTGAGGATTAAGCGGCGTATAGATAATGGATGGATGGATAAATTGAATTGAATTAAATTATGACCACCGGCTCAATGGTGCATCATTTTACTGTATATACTATACTGCATATTGTTTAAATTATATAACTTTGTATTTCACATCAATAAAGGGCAATGTAAAAAATATTCAGTTAGCTTAGCATTTTAGCTGGTGCAAGCTATGACCTTTACTTATTAAAACAGACGTCACTGCCAGGAGGTAAGCTGCTGCTTATATAAATTCTTTTAAAGACCAAAATGACACTTGTTAAACTGTGTGTCTGCAGGTGGTGAACATGTTCTGCCAAAAATTATGAGGGAAGAACCTCCACTCTATAACATAAATGCACAATCACAAATGGACAAGTGTCTCTATAGTCCTATCAAATCGGACCAAATGATATGTCCTCCAGCCAGCTGTCAATTTCAAGAGCTGTAGTATCCCAGCCAGGGTTTTTTCCTGCACAGATGAAGTTTTGGTGCTCCCAAAGGGGATGTAACCAGTGCCAAAGGAAAATCCCAAACACCTAAATGATAAGAAATGAGAATAAACTATTTTGTTTAAATGGGGTTTCATTTAATCAATCATGACAGACGATTTTGTATCAAATGGTTAAAAATTACAGGAAAATGTAAAGATTTCTGTCACATAAGGTAACACAAAGCCTTTACAGTAGGCAGAATGATCATGCTCCCCCCCAAAGACCTATTCTGAGTCAGATAAAAACTCTGCCGGTTAAAATTTTATTCATATCAAATTAATAATTTAAGCTCAAACAATATTTTTCAATCAGGACATCCAGCTTTACAAGGGTATTTGGGTAAATATGAGTTGGTGGATTAGACTGTATCAAGCCAAAAACACCTAATTGAGACATTCTGTTTCTAATGACATGCAAGTGAATCCCTCTATAAACCATGACCTGCGTAAAAGGGCCTTTATCTCACACAGTGATCTATACTAAGGATTTACAATCATTTCTGTTACTCCTTTACAGTAAGTAATTAGCACACCAGTATAGTGCAAAACATGCCCTTCACAACATGTGGTGTACTGCTGTACAAATTAAGATTAGTCAGTATACTGCGACCAGAATGTACACACTGATGCTTTGCAACAGGACAGAAGCATATTGCGTCATCACTGTGCTACCTATGTACTGGTGTGTGCACACATGTCAACACAACATTTTACAAACAACAGATAGTCCACTAGAATTACAGCACAAGATGAAAAGAATGTCCTCTTGAACTCATATGTGGTACTCTAACCAGCACTTGCCTTCCTACAAATGGATGTCTTGTCTTGTCCCATTCCTCTCTCTCTCTAATTCCCTTGGGACCTACACAGAGAGAGGCTGTAAAGTGCTGGCAGTCACACAAGGGTGCCTCCTTTTATATTTTTTCCCTCCACAGGTTACACGCATTCACACGAGTGTATAATAGATAGTCCACATATTTTCTGAGGTGCGTTACAGATCCCACAACCCACGAGCCAGAGAACGTGCTTGAGTGCTAAAGAGGCTGCAAAGGGAAAAATGAGAATCGAAGTAGGCAGGGACATTTTGAGTTCTCCTCCAGAATTAAAGTGTAAAACTCAGCAGGCAATGAACTATCTAAACCCCCATGCTGACATTTCATCTGCCTGAGTCCTATGGTCGTTTGTACAGTAACATCAGGAACCAAAGACACTGTTCTGTTTTGACTATCATTGGTGTAATGATGCAGTCCACACAGTCACCATAGACATCACGCCGTGAGACAGACAAGAACTGAAGTGTGTTTGTTTCTATATGCTGTTGAGGGTGGTGGTGGCCTTTGCAGTTAGTGGAGAAGTGGATGGTAAGCATAGAAAACAAGGACTATTTTGAGGCTAATCCCCAGAAATTAAAGTCAAGGATGGCAAAAACAAACAAAGCTCAGAAAGAAGAGGGTGTGGGATCGCAAAAGTGAACTGGTGAATAATTAATTAATTGAAGCGTGTAAATGCATTTTGGTAAGTCAACGGGGAATGAAGAGCAGAAAGAGAGAGACATACCCGCACACAAGGAGATAAGTGGGAGAAAGAAAACAGAGAAATATGAAAGGCTGTGCTGATCCAGTGAGGTGGCACACAAAGCAGGCCACAACAGGACAGTGCACCTTATGGGAATTGTTATCTGGAGGATGAGAGCCTCAAACACCGAGCCAGGTGAAGGCTCACAGTAAACCCTGACCTCAATTACACCAATACGATAAACTGAGTCCAATCCGAACCAAACATACCAATCCCTATTACTAGCAGACAAGACTTCAGAAATCAGTCCCTCTCTCCTCCTATTTTCAAGGCCTCCGACTCTTTTCTCTCTCTTTTCTTCTTTATCTGTCAAAGGGTGTTGTATAAAATAAGTAAAGGTCAAATACAAGCCAATTAACTCAATAGCTTGCAGCAACCTGCCCAGAAACAGCAGTCCACCAGCTTGAACCACCATCACCTCCTCCTGCTATACTGAAAGAACTACATTAAATAAAAGGAAATTGTCAAAATGGTTTGTTTTCATGTAATTTGAGATGTTTAGTTCCTTGCGGCAGAGCCTGTCTACAATGGCACACCTAGTTTTGGGACTGAAAAAGAAATAGAATACTACATGCCTTTTCTGTGAATGTCGTTGATCATGTCATTACAGTGTTCTCTGGTAAGTCTTGGGTCCTTGGCTTCAATGTTGGTGTCACTTTGACACGAGTCAAAGCGAGCTGGCTTTTGGCCGCACAACGGGGCTCATGCACAGGCCAAATTTTATATTTGGCCTGTGCATGAGCACGAGGTGAACATGTAGGCAAATAACATATCACTAGGTCCTCCCAACTGTCAGATAAATGGATTTAAAGAATGCAGGATTCAAAGTTTTAAGAAAACCTGGCCCTGCAAGTGTTTAATGTGGAAAGAAGTGCATTTAATTACACATCTCAAGAAAACATATAGTGAGTTACGGTATGTAAATGCCAATTCAAAACATCAGACTTGCATGTGCTACTATACAAACTAGAGATGGGGGTATGCATTCATGTGCGCATTGCACACGTGCATAAAACTATGACATGTGGATACCATTCATTGACATTAAATGTAAATTGAACTATGACATGTGGATACCATTCATTGACATTAAATGTAAATTGAACTTTTGTTGTTCTTTTGTTGTTTACAAGGAGACCCTATTAGTAGTTATAACACTATGGTAAAAAAGAAGTTACAGTGCATTCAGTCAATGGAACTGACCTACTTATTGTCTAAAGTATTTAACCATTAGTCTGACAGACAGTCTCATTCTCCTCTCTGTACGTCTTTTTACCTGCTTCATCATTTCTTGGCCTTTTACACATAAGGCAGCAGTCACAGTCTGTTCTCCTAATTAGCCACAAGTTACACCAAGAGCAGATGTTGTAGAACCAATGTGTGTTTCTCCAGTGGCCACAGTGTTTAAACTAGGCCTTCTCCTAATTAAACATGATGTGTACTGATCTGCCACAACATTAAAACCGCCTGCCTAATAGTGCGCAAGTCCCATTGTGCAGCCAAATACAGCTCTGCCTCATCAGGGCATAGACAGGAGACCTCTGAAGTTGTCTTGTGTTGTCTGGCATCGGGACATCGGCGGCAGAACCTTTGGGTCCTGTGGGTCATTTCAGCGCATCTTGCAAATTCTTGATTAAATTGGGATCTGGGGAGTTTAGAAGCTGAATTAACACCTTGAGCTGTTTGTCATGTTCCCAAAGATGTTTTGGAGCAGTTTTTGTGGTGTAGCAGGGTGAACTATCCTTCTGGGGAAGGCCACTGCTGTTGCCATGTGTGTGGTGCTGATTTGCAACAATGTCCAGGTGGGTGGCACGTGTCAAAGTGACAGCAACATCAAAGCCAAGGACCCAAGGCTTACCAGAAGAACACTGCATTGTAACGACATGATCAATGTCACTCGTCGGTGGCTTTCATGTTGAGGCTGACCAGAGTAAGCATTTAAACAATGCAATCTATTTTCACTCATGCCAACTGCCCTACGCTGAAGAACATTTTTTTTGGTGGAATTCCGATACTGCAAACTACACAGCAAACAGCATTTAACTTCACAATGACCGAACATTCTCTTCCCTAACCAGAAACTTGCTGCTAGTTGCTTTTACTGTCTTGCTAAACCAAAGTAAATTGGTACTGACACTTCAACCTGGAAAAGAAGGGGCCTTCAGTGGTTATTGACTAAAACCTGTCTGTTGATTGCTTAATGCTCTTAGTTGTACCTAAAAACTGAATATATGATGTGTGTCTATCACATCCCTTTTAAAAATACATCCTCAGGACATTTGAGGACTGCAAGTCATTTAGTGGTAGTATTTAACCTCTTCAGGTGCACGACTAAAAGAAAAATTCAAACAGCCTCGTGTCATTCAACATTAGATGAACATTCGCATATTTTTGAAATTAAAGAACATTTGTTGGGTCAATGTATTTGGTCAGGATTGGCTTAGATTGTTGAAGATTGGTTGGTCCCAAGAAGTGGGAGTGAATTGATTGCTCTCCCCTGATGTCTGTGATTTTCCTCCTGTGAATTTCTTCTTCTCCACTGCAGGTTAGTTAACTTCTGTCCACTTTACAGTCATTAATGTGAAAAGTGTCACCCTACTAGTTATGAAGTAATGACTCTGTCCAACTGGACATAGAAATTAGTTTAGAGTGACTATATCGATAATTGACACAAGTGTATTGAAAATTATTTGCAAAAGGAAGTAATATGTATTAATGTTCCAATATTTTGTCCCAACCCTATTTCTAAATGATTGATAAGGCCAAGGTTTTGCGTAACTGTCTGGCAAGTAAGAGAATTGTTTGGAGCAACACAAAACTAGACTGCAGTAAGGTGAAGCACTGGAGCAACAAGTCTGTTTCCAAATCCACATTTGTGACATGGATAGATAATTCAGTGAGTGACATGGTAAAAATATAAGCCTGAGACTCAGCATGCGACAAATAGCTCTTCTACTCTGAAGTCAAAGCCCATCAGATTGCTCACAGCTGCTTCAGCTTAGCACTTCAATCTAGTCAGATCTCTCCTTCGACTCAGAGGAGATAAGCGTTTATTTCCTGTGTCTAAAAATACTCTGATGTGCTCTGAGAGTGTGGAAATACAGAATTGGCCTTCACAACATGTTGAACACATGGGCTCTGATGCCATCACCCATGAAACCCATTCATTACCTATTGCGTCAATTCAAAAATACATGGTCATCAAATTGGACTTAGAATGGCTTTGTATTTTTTGAAACGGTGTAATTTTACAGTTTATCAGAGCTGATCTACTTTAAAGAACAGGATGTGCGTAACTGCCTTTTATAATCAGTGCAGATATTATTCTTTTGAGCGGTGATACGCAGAAAATACTGAGAAAATGATCATTTCAACGCAGTCAACAGTGAAGAAAAAAAGGGTCTGGTGCCTCATTACCCTGGAAAAAAAAGATCAATAAGAACAAGAAATTAGATCAAGTTAAAAGAAACATATAAAAATTCTGGCCTCAGTTGCTAAAAAGACTGTCCAGCTATACTGCTTCAAAAATCACTCCAGCGTATCTTGAGAGAATTAATTAGTACAAAACTAAGAGCGTGAGCTACAAACATGCATGGTTAATTATGCAACTGCTAATTTATTTGCCTAACTGTCTAACTTATTATGAGGGTGGAACATGTGTTGTTGTGTGTGCAGTTGGACTGTACTGCTCAGCAGCTGGGCTGCTCAGACTGCTTTAAGGGTTTTAATCTCTGCCAGCTACTGGAGCAAATTGGTCTGCAGGGCCTGGAATAAATCAGTGAGGCTACTGCTGTGTTCCAGGGCCTTCCATTTTACACTGCACATCAGAAACACTGGAGTTTTACAATGGTTGTAAGCAAACTTTAAATGTTTGTCTTTTATCGTGTGTTTTTAGCAATTCCAAATATTCTTGCATGACATGACAAAGGCTGCTGCCCTTAGTTATAAGGACTTGTAATACAATATTCCAAGTTACATCAATGTGAAGTGCACATGTGGTTGCTGACAATGCATTATGATACCATATAATTATTGCCAATCACAAAATTAAACTAAGCTTCACAATGGTAGATCTAGCTACAGAGCAGGGAATATAATGTACATGAGTTCCAGAGAGTCAGGCAGTTACAGCAAAACAGTACACATGCTTATGCTAAAAAGAGAGTATGTTGGAGTTTATTTTCTACTCTGATTGCATGGGTGTGTATTCTTATCTTGTTTATGATATTTTTTATCTTGTGATTTATGTTTTTTGTCAAATAAAAATACAATGATGACAGTAAATCATGCATGTTTTTACTCCGCTGGTTTAGCCAAGCGGTAGTATGCTATGCCAGTATGAATACAGGATGTTTTTCTGTGGCTCGACATGCTGTGTTTTCGTGCTGTGAATGAACTCAGTCATTTCACTCTTCTAATATTTTGTGAAGTGAGTTAGTAACATAGTTAAACAATTAATGAGAGAAGGTCACTAATGGTAACATAATTACTGTAAAGTCCTAAAATTAGATGCAGTACTAAATCAAATGGAACAGCAGGCTGCTTGTTTGTCAGTCTGGAACACCAAACACTGACTGCCACATGGTGAGTCAAGGTTTCCATCCAGTCAAAAAGTATGAGAAGTATTTACATGTTTTTTTGTTCAGTTTTTCTCATGACAGTTTTTAGCTATGACTCATTTGTGCCTATAAACAAACTTTGAGAAGATAATATGTGACTTATGGTGAAGGTGAATGACTTGGTTGATTGTGTTATGACATATAAGATACAAAACAAGCTACAGACGAGGTGGCAGTATGGCACACGCTGAACAATATGGCCAGTCTGTGATCTGGTGCAAGCTAACAGCAGTTTTGTTACAGGTCAATACCCCCGACTGCAGACCATTTCAGCTTAATGGGACTGGCTCTTCTCCAAACCACATGTACAGTGTGTGAACTACAAGCCAGACATAGACAGAAGGGCAAAACTGGGATCCAACTTTTATTGGGACAGATAAAGTGTCAAAATAATAGGAAAGAAACCAGCAAGGTTTCAATTCTTTTCAAGTAATAATTCTCCAGCACATTTCTAGGACATCTTTAATCTTTTAGCTATGGTATTTTAGATGGAGATGTCATCCTACTACCAGGCTACTATTTGTGGAAGTCTCCTTTAAAATATGCAAGAATCTGCCACAACCATGCCACTTTAAAAAACCCTGACATTTAACTTTGGGCTTGATAGACTCTCTTAACACTTTAAAGCAGATTTATATTCATAAAATGTAATTTCATGGGAGCACAAAAACGGTGATTTCACAACTTTTTCTCATCTACATCACATTGGACTGGGTCTAGACTGTCTAATCTTGACCTGATGAAAAGGGAGAGCTGATCTTTGATTTATATCTATTGTAATTTTTTCTGGATAAAGAAAAAACAGTCAAATTAACCATTTTAACTTTTTACATATGAACATTTCACAAATATGAAAGTGGTTGTAAACAGCATTAGGTCTTTAAGTGGATGTCCAAGACTTTTCATAGCAATATGACTGTTCATGGCTACGGTTCAATAGTGATTTTATTCAAACTTTTGTTTTATTTACAAACCATACACTGTCTCCCCCAACCTGTCATGGCTTGAGTTGTATTCAGAAGCTCACAGCTTTCACATTTGAGCCGTATACTCTCACCGTTGTCATTGTAACTTCATCTCTCTCTGTTGCCCTCAGCAAAAAATGTCAAAAGTATTTTTCTGGGAAACATAATATTCTCAGGGCACTGCACTGTTTCATTCATTTCCCATGTGTTTTCCATGGCTGGAACTGTTTCTAAGTTTTTCAGGACATGTGGGAACAGTATCCAGGCCTGGCAACCTACACTGAAGGAACACTCTGGAAACCAAACAGCACAAGACTAGGTTGTATAATGTCTTATTGTGAAAGTGTGACCAAAACCTCAATATTCGATCAGCCTGATTTCCAACAGCATTACAAAAAAACTACTGAATGAAAGGAGAAGAATGCCGTATATGTAACACTCACTCTTTGCAGGCGCTGGAGACGTGGGCCGGTACAGTGTATTTACAGTCCATGATCATAGTGAGGGTCTCACTGTCATTAGCTTCCTGGAACGGTGGCTGGCCGCATACCAACATGAACAGGATCACTCCAAGACTCCAAATATCTGAGGGAGAGAAAAACACAGAAAAACATTTTTTTTAATCCAAACACAAGTTGTTTTTTTGTTATAATAGCAAGCATCATCCAATCATTTCCAAATATTACTAACTGGGCTGGGTACTGAGCCCCGGTATAAAAGGAGCCCTGGGATGAAATTTTTAAATACTGGAGGATCGATAGGCTTCGATGTTAGTGGTTCTGTTAATGGTACTTTAGAAAGTAAGAAGATCGTTGTGTTGCATATTTTATCTCATAACTGTAAGACGTGTCTGATGTTTATGTGTCTATGATGCACTTTTGCTTTCCAAATCCTCAACAGAGCTACAGAACCCAACAGACAGAACATCAGGTGTGTTCAGGGCAGAGCAGCTCTATAGCAAACACAGGTGACCAACATTCAGTAGTGTGATTAAACCTCTTCATCAACTTAACACTACAGTTGATGCAGAAAATGTTTGTTGCCATAAAAGTAACAAGTCGTTTGCGTGTTAGAGCAGAAACACTCTCAATCTGTCGAAACATTCAGTAAAAGTTCATCAGACTATTTGACTGCTGAGCTCATAGTCCATCACTAACCACGTATGATATGTTTTCTAGCAGCTCGAACACGGAGTTAATCAAAATGAATGAACATTGGCTACTGATTAAAAGTAAGTATTCTCCAGCTGTTTGCTTAACTGTCTGTGGTTATAAATTCAGTCAAGGTGGAACTTTCAATTCAGATATAATGCTGGACAGTTTAATGAAACACATTGCAGAATATTATATTTTGTGAGCAAAACCTGTGACCCTGTCCACAGGGCTCTGATCACCCCATGAACACAACATTAGTGTCTATATACATTTTAATTATTGTACAGTACGTATGAGAAAATCAAGTAATCTTTATTCTCTTCTTAATTTTTTTTTGCTCTTAAAAAAACAAAACAAAACAAAAAAAACAAACAAACAATATCAAAAGTGATGATAAGAATATTGTTAAAGTACCTGATCAATAAGCAGTATTGGTAAAAGTAGTAGTACGGTTAAAACCTGAACAATACCCATTCCTAATCACTAACACGTCTGTTCAGCCAGAATGGAATAATATCACAATATTCTGGGCCTCAACATGAACTGTGTTCAGAGCTGTACTTTCCTTTTCTCCTGAAACATATCAACTAGTACACTATTGCTACAAAATATGAACAATGTCTCCATGACACGAGTTATAGTAACTAAACCTGTATATACATATAAAAGAACTTGCTGCTGATGGAAATGGTCTGCCTCCTCATGCATCCTCAACATATTTTAAGGTGCTAAAACATAAATGAAGTAGCCTGCTGAAAAAGATGAGATATAAAGTTAAACTGTAGTACATGGAATATACTTGTGTATCTTTTAAAAGTCCAAACAGGACTTTTAAAAGATACACAAGTATATTTGTTGCATATTTGTTGTGTAGAAGTGTTTTTCAAATAGCATTTTTACTTTGTATATTGGCGACTATGCACTCGTCGATCACTGAAAGATGCTTATGTAAGTTTATGTCCAATGACAGCTGATATATTTTCACTGACATCACTTAAATTGATGCTTGAGTGGGGAAGGCGTCTCCATGTTTTTTTTTTTTCTCATCATCTCACTCTTCTTATGTCTTAGGAAAGGATGACTATGATCGGAAAGATCCCATTGAACGGAAACAAGGAGACAATTAAGGGAAGTGGGATGTACTCTAGACAATCTGGTAAACAACAGTGATGGAGGGAAGTGTAAGAGGTACAGTAAATCAATCTGTTCTTTCTTGTCTTGTTCCCCTCCCATTGCTGCTCTCCCACAGCACTTCAATGCAACCTGTCATCTTCACAGGTGAAATATAGACTTCTGTTCACCGTCTTTGCACAAAGGTTATGTCAGCGCGTTTGTGTGCACAAAATGTCCACTTCACTGAAACCCAAAACATGCTGTCATGTACAACACAATCATGCACGTATGGGTGTATAATGAATGTCAAGTCAATTCATCTGTGCATGTGTATGTGTGTGCTTGTTCAACTGTGCATATCTGCACTTGCTAGTTGCACCCAAAGAAGGCAAACTGTCAGCCTGAAGAAGCAATGGGCAGTACAGACTTTATGCAACCAAAAACACATGTATGCACACATACACCCACATCTTTTGCTCCAGCAGTGGTAACAGAATCAACAGCAGGAGGGTGAGAAACAGCTTCTAGCGTGGAGCTGGGACAGTAAACACATTCCCCTCATATAGTATACAGTGTTCTCCATCTCTTACACACTTGCAAACACAGGCAGGTATTTAAACAAGTTCACTAAACACATATTCAAGTACAAACAGTGCAACTATAAGTTCAGCCATACCCATATAATCACACACAAACATTTCTAAATTAATGTGTAACATTTCCATCTCTGATTCCCTGTTCAGCAGAGAAATGGAGCCAACTCAGGCTTGAGGGAAAAAAAAAACATCACTGCAGCTAGTCTGAAATATTGGCAGCTCTGAAGTAATTACCATGATGAGGATTTTTAAGTAACTTTCTAATTAAGCTCAAATGCTCAGATGCCCTTAACGCTTAAAGGTAGAGTCAGTGATTCTTGTCCAATACACTTTATGTCAAATTCAGTGAATATCTCTCACAGTCTGCTAACTGTCTGTTATCTTTGACCGCCTCGGTGCTGTAAATGGGAAACAAACAAAAGGAGTACAGACCGATCCACACAACACAAGTTCAGCCAAACAGCAACAGTTAATGCTCCTGCACAGGACAGGAAGTGCAGAGGAGATGGGGGAAAGAGGGCAGCCAGAGCAAGAGAGAGGTTAGATCTGGCACTTGCTAATTCCACAACATACTGAACTCCATGGTGAACTTCACAACATAATTGAATTATCAAGAAGAAGAGACAGACAGTGGAGAGACCTTGTAACTGTGTGCAGCTTGTGTGCTGGCTCTGGGAAACTGTGTCATCCTCGTAAACTCTGTATCATGTCCAATGTTTGAGGGTTTTATAGCCACAAAGATCTAAAAACACAAGTTTGTCAGTCTTGCATAGCCACACCTTTCTCTACAGCGCTGTGTCAGTGCTCATTAACACACTGTCTTGTGTGTATTTCTTCAAACCAATCACAACCATCCTGAGCAGTGTGAAGCCTAGGATACAGCAATGGTGCTCCTGTAAAATGATGATGGGGGAATTGTTTTGGTGAAACACTTGCACACAGTGAGACGAGCACTTTGATTCAAAATGCTAACTCACTGAAAGAACCCAACAGTCCTGTCTTATTCTGGGTGGGTGGGAAGAAGTTGCCAACACCCCCCATGCCCCTCTACGCTGTCACAGATTTCTGGTGAGAACCCTGAAGTGGAAGTGGAAATGGCAGATTCACCAGAAGTGTAAATCAAGTGAGTACAAGATTGTTGTTGCATCATCATTATTTGGATTGAAGCACAATTTGAAATGCTATGCTAGTTAACATTTCCTTCCTTGTACAAACCCATGGTCCTTTCCAAGACACTGTAGTTTTGTGAAAATCTGCACAATGAACCCTTGAGAATATTTTGCAGTGAAAAGTGCATTTGTTTTGATTCCATTTAACACTGCAATCTCTGTTTTGCTTCAGACTTGAGAAAAAAATCCTAACGCTCCTGTAGTGTGAGCCTGGCCTAACAGTGATGCATTCTAAAATGAGGGGCTCCATCTTTAGAACTAATTTAGTTTGGATAGTATCAGCATTGCAGAACTTACCCTTAGGCGAAGCCGTGCTGTGCATAATTAAACTAATTGAGTGGCCATACAGAAAGGGAACAAAATAAGCTGGACTAAGTGCTTTTAAGAGCTCATATTTGAAGAAACAGCTCACGTAATTGAATGTTAAAGCTTTGTTCGGTATGAATTTTAATACCATCCATCAAATTTAACTCAGGGCACACCTGTGTTCCCCTAACATGGCTGACTGACACTACTGCTGTAGTCGATGTTTGCAGAGCCATCCCAGGCTCTTGTCTGTCCCAGCAACCAGGGTCAAGGGTCCGCTACATTAAGCACAGTATAGTATAGGAGAGGAGTGTCCCTCGGGCGTGTTTTATACCAATTTACCCATGTTCACTCAGCAGTAGTGAAGTAGCGAGGAAATATAAACAATGGAAACAGCAAGCATACAGCAGCAGCTGCAACAGACAGTGGTCCACAGTTACAGGCTGCCCTCTGACAGCAGAGCCCCCATGAGCAAAACACAGGCTATGTAGCAGTTTAGAGGATAATTCCTGTTATTCTGTCTGACTTCCAGATGGCATTTGTTATGAGAGTAGGCAAAAGTGAAAGGCATTAATAACACTGAGCCACTGCTAAAGCTTAACAAATGGGGTGTTACAGGACAGCAGAAGCTGCTAGTGATTTTTTTATTCCTGAAATGAAAATGCATCAGCACGGTCACTGTGTGTCTAACCCCATTCACAAAGTACCTGCAATGGTTTGACATGGTACAAATTTGTAATGGCTATTAGAGAACAGAACAAGCATTTCATTTTAGCCATGTTAATGGACTGAAAAGCTGCAAGAGTGCGAGATGATAAAACAATGTGTACTTCTACATATCAAGCACCAATGAAGTCTTTAGCTAAAATGGTGAGGCAGATTTATGTTGGTGTAAAATACATCACAGGGCTTAACAGTGTCACATCTGGAGTACTTTGGTAACCTAAAACAGCTCTCCCTCAGCTTGTACTAATGTCTCCTCACCTGCTGAAATATTAACAGAACATGGATGTTGTGAAAGGTTACCTCGGCATGACTTCAGCGTATCAGCTTGCTGTTCAGTGTACCAATTAGGTCTCCTCAACATGCTGACACACCCATAATCATGCTATGTCTCTGTTTTCTCACTGAGGAAGGTTGTAGCTAGGTGTGTCTCAGCTAGGACATATTACAGCTTGTAGAAATCTCACCTGAGTTCTTGTAAATAACAGTAGATGCTTCAGCTGGACAGCTAAACATAGGCTTTGGGCACTATCTTAAAGGGCAACTTCACCAATTTTCAACAGGCTTTCCATTATTATAAAATGGGAAGTACATCCACACAGAGCTAAAGTGTAAACACAGCATGTCATATTTTATTAGATTCTATACATTCTATTTCCAACACATGCCATCTCTACAACAGAACGGATGTCATGAAATAACCAAGTATGCACTATATTGGAAATGAAAATGACAGAACGAGAGTGGGGTCACAGACCAGAAATCACAAGTCAGTAAACGAGTGTGTCCACCACTTGCACTGCATAGTGCCCTTCATCTGCAATGCGTAGAGTTAATGAGGTTCCTGGAGGAATTAGCAAAATTGGGGGATATTTTGGGAAACAGCATGACGTTGTCAGGCACGTCCATCTAGAGCTGTCTAAAAGTATGTCTTACAAGATGCCAATGTCCATTCTCATCTTACTCTTGTCATGTGTGACGCTGTGTCATTTGAGTAAAGCTGCATTTAACGTCTGTGTGCTGGTCACACCATCTCATCATTGTCCTTTAAAGCAAACCTGACCATGGTGTGGATTCAGTCAGTGTTCGAAAAATTGTCACCAGTTGTATACATCGCCTGCAATTCTGCACAGTAAGTGGCACTAACGTCACTTTGTACTACTTATTTATATTTTTATATTTCTGTAAATAGCCTATCTGTCCGCACTACCTATTTATATTGTTATATTTTCTGTACATATCACTCTGTATACAAATGCATACAGAGTGATATTTGTATATAAGGAGCAAAGTCCTGTGCAATTTCATCATACATTGTATAATGACAATAAAACAGATTCTGATTCTGATTCTACCACTAACAGTTCTTCTTCCCCCATAGTATGCAGATGTGGCCACCTTGGCCTGACACCTGAGCAGTGGATGGTACTTTTTAGTCAAAGTGCTATGAGACCGATTTCAGCAAATTGGTTGGTGTGGTAAGAAACACAAGATGGGTACTGGTCTCAAAGAGTGTTTCACCAAGAAACATGCCTGAAAACTCAACATTTGCCTGTAGAACTAGCTCTTAGGTAGATATGAACCCTTGCTGCCAAGCTGCTAAAAATGTATTTATATTTTTCTACCTTTAAATGTTTCTGGTGCTCCAACTTGAGCTTGGACATTTCACCAAGTAGGAATAAAGATGTCATCAAGTGAAAAAAAATAAAAAACTTACCCTAGCAGGAGGAGTACACTTCTATTTTCCCTCTCTCAACAGCCTACTTTATGTCTTTTTTTATATTACTGGGCACAAGATGCTTGGAAGACAGGCTGCAGCAAACTCCAGCCGGGGCAACAAAAAAGAAATCAATACCTAAAAAGGATCTGGGTCACAGCAGAGAAATTCAGCGTGCTCTTGTGTGCTTTGGACTTTATTACAATTCAGCTCTCTGGGTGGTCTCTCTGCCTCCTGTCAGCATTCAGGCCGTCATCTGTCACAATCACTGATAACTGCTACAGCAGCAGAGAAAAGTTTGTGTGACACAAAAGCAGGACTATTTACCATTGACAGCCCTGTTCAAAGAAAAAAAAAAAAGTCTTCTTCATTCATTTCAATGAGACCAGTGACTTACTGAATCAGGGGGTCGTGTTGCAGAGAACACTATGGAGTAAGACTACATCGTCAAATACATCCTTTTTGGTCCTTTACCTTGGAGCACTGTACTAATTCCTGGCTTCCTCCATCGGAGTCAAGAGGAGCAAATTATTGCAGCAGTACTTCACATTCTACAACTGTGAGTTCTAGAATAAGAAGTTAAATTGTTTGGCAAAGGTGTTCTAATAGCATAGCAAAATATGACCGTGCATGCAGGTATTTAATTAATGCCAGTCTCATTTCTGGAGTAAGAAATATAAGTTGTTTGTAGTGAGGGTCTAACAATCAGCACTTGCCATGACATAAAGTCAGGGGACTGAACTTGTGGACACAATTACTTGGGTAAATGTAGTGCAATGCAAAGACAATGCAATTATGGCAGTAATTACCCTCATCTGTTTATCCTGCAAGGCCCAGACTTTGGATTCAACCTCTACAAGCTGGCTACTCTCACCTTTTCTCAGCAGACAGAATAGCAGTGGCACACCTGAGTGCTCCCAAGACTGGGGCTATATTCTCCATGAGTTGCCAGTATTCATTTTCTGTTCCAAATATTTGGCATCTTGGAGTTTTGTCACTGTGAGATCAGACAGCACAGTGATTAAAACCCAACGCTGCCCCAACTGTGTTTTAAACATCTTGCAGTCCAAGTTCCATCTTGCTATGCAGGACTGTATCAGGCAGTAAGCTGGTAGTTTTATTTGCTGCTCTTACTTTCCAGTGCTATGGTAGCAACGGTGTTATGACTGAAGTGCCACTCCAGCTTCCCAGCTGCAGCAATGAACTGGTGCACATAGCTGGAAAACCCATCATTAATGGCCAAATGTAAAGTGTGCCCAAAGCATGGAGCTAAATGCAATTTTGCACAAGTAGGACAGTTTGCTGTCGTGGTATTCTTTGCGTTTTCATGGATACAGATTTAAACAGCTAGCCCACAAGCCTGCACAGCCTCATTCAACTTTTCAGTCAGGTTATCTGCTAATGTGTCCGAAAAATATGGCCTTGGCGAAGAGGACCGGTGATTTCAAATGCCAGTCTTCACTGATGTAGCGGACTGTAACTGTGTTGTAACTCTGCAGTCAATGCAATCCAACAGTCGTTATTGCCACTTTGTCTTTCTTTTTGTTGTATCGCCTTTCAGTACGACTAGTACTTGTACCTCCTGAGGGGATGCAATAGCTTAGTATAATGTAGTTCTGTCACTCAAATCCTTTATTGTCTACAACATTCATAGCCATCACACCCTTTCCACCATAAAATGAAGCATCCAAATTCTAAGCTCTATACTAACATTACTTTGAGCTTCTTTTTGCTAACACGAACACACTGCAACCATCTGATGGGGCTTTTCAGGTGGTACAACACTGACGTTGTAATGGACCCGTTTCTGAAACCAGCATCACGTTATTTACAATAAACTTTTTATATTTAATGCTTCCACCCTGGACAACTTTTTCTCCTCGCCACTTTGACTCATCGTTTCTCATTGACAGCTTATTCCTTTGTTGCACAGGCAGTCTGTCTGAACTGCCGACTTGTGGTATACAAGTTAATATACTGTATGTGAGCGCTGGAGAAGTGGTACATAAAACATTTTTGCGAATTAATACATTTGCAACTGGTTACATTCTTAAAATCAATTAGCAACTAATGACGAATAATAAACAACTTGGCACAACAGAATAAATTACAAAGGCCAAATATAGCTAGAAAGTCTCAAAAGACTGCCGTACAGTGAGTTTACAGGGTTTTGCCTTCCACAGAAATGCTTACACTCAGCGAGCAACCGTTGGCAACGACTTGGGAAGAAGTACAATGGGTTTCCCCAGCTTCCTTTCACAAATATGTTAAGGATACAGGTCAAAACCAGAGGAAAAAGCTTTAAAAACGTTTTAAAAGTAGCCCCCACCATCTACCAACCCCCGGCTCCCTGACCCTCTGGAATCCCAGAGAAAACTCTGTTTTATAATGAGGTAGTGCCATCATTTATTCATTTTGTTTAAAGTTGAAAGCATAGTTTGGTACCATTAAGGAAGTGATGTAATTTATTGATTTTCTAGATCTTCACTGTGTATGAACACATCCCCAGCTCAGAACTGTGTATTCCCACGCAAAGAGCAACACAAGCAGTGTTGGCAAAAATAGTCAGTATAAAAAGGAAAAAGCATCAGAAACTGCCACACAGCTCCCAGCACTGTGTTGGTTAAAACACATGCACAGCTAAATGCCAGGCTGAAAAAAATCAGCCTTGTGAAGACCAACTTGGATATGTGGAGTGGAAACCCACGAAAAAAAATTGGTAACCAAGCTAAATTTAAAGTGGCAAGGACATAGTTTTGTAACCCACATAACATTTTCTTAATTCAGAACTAATTTTAAAAAATGACAAAAACAATTATTGACATCCTTTCTTAAAAACTGTATGTATCCGCACACTGCAGCCTCAAGCTCCTGATTAATGAAACCGTTTTTTCTGCTGCCCAAACTGTTCGCAATTTGATTAAGTTTCTTTATCTGTTGCAATTTATCTGATGTTACTGGCTCATGAGCTACATTCATCTACAATCCATTGAGAATTAGGCAGCAAAACTGCTGAGACAAACTACAAAAGGCATGAAATGAAGCCAGTATGCCAGCATTTATTAAAAACCAAGTCTGTAACATCATCAAGCGCTGACACATTAACATTACTTACTGTCTTTTATGTTGCTATCTAAATAGATGAGTCGGTTCCCAGATTAATGATAAGAACCCATCTAAATCATCCTCTGGCAGTTTTATTAAGAAATATCACTGTGTTCTCCAATGAGTTTGTCTTATCTCAAGCAAAACCCAGACACTGAACTTTTGGCGAAAAACAGTGAATTCAAATTATTTGCTGATGTGCAGTGAAGAGGACAGGTAGTTGTGGTAATTCTAGAGCTAGGTGGGCAAGAATGAGGGAGGGAGGGAGAGAGAGAGAGAGACTGTTTCTGTTTAAACACCCAGAGTTTGGAAATTGTAGCTGGATATAATGTAGAGAGTGTATGTGTTGTTTTACTCCAGAGCAGAGTGATATAGAAGTAAACAGAGCCTTTTCCATCAACTGAGAAAAACGTCCAATCTATCTAGCAATGCAAAAAAAAAAAACGTTGATGAATTCAATAAGTAATAGATATTTTCTGGAAATTTTCTAGAATATACAGATTACAAACCTTGCAAACAGGCACGAACACAGCAACCACAGTCACCTTCACAGATAGGCTGTCACCAACATACACAGAGCTGTCAACCTGAAGAGCACCTACACACACTTTAGGCCTTCAGACACTTCCACACGTGCTCTCATCACGTCCACATAAACGGTGCTGTCACTGACAGGCAGACAGCGTGGAGAGAGCACTCTGGGTGACAGCTGGCGATCCGCTTAAGATCTCGCTGTCACATACAGACCTGTAGCAGATCCACCTCGACAACACATGTCGGAGACTGCTGCATCATAGATCACAGGTTTACTGCTACATATTGAATCCTTATTCAACTCCTTAAATGTGTGTTTTACTGTCATCCTGAAAGGTATTTGTACTGGATCCAGTGACTCTTGCTGCAGCTGAACAGCTTACACAATAGTGAAGGTTAATCTTCTGTTTTCTTTATTAATATCTTTAAAGGGGCCCTCCAGTAATTCTTTAACACATTTTAAATTACTCTGAATAATATCTGCATCTCATATGGTTTTACCCACTAAAATATTTAATTTTTTAAGAGTTTAACTGCTCAAAAATAAATGGTCTGCACTTATATAGTAGTTTCAGAGTGTTTTACAATGTGTCTCATGTGCACACACACACTCACACACCAATTACAACAGGGCTGCTATGCAACCTGCCATCAGGAGCAATTATAGGTCAAATGTCTTGGCCAAAGGGAACCAAGATCGAACCTTCAATCTTGTGATTTGTGGACAACCTGCTCTTCCACCTGGGCTACACCTGCCTACTAGATCTATACTACTTCATGTCATAAAGTCCATTCTCCTTTCATGCATCCTTTCTTGTATGTCATTTGTGTTTAAGTGGCTTATGGGACTCAGCTTGACTTTCAAAATATTCGTCATGGTGCATAATCCACTTGTACATACATGTCTTGAAATGAGATTTAAGGTGAGGTGTTTTGTTTTTCTTTTCTGTTCACTGACACATATACAGACTAGTGGCTAGGGTGAGCTGGAAAATGACTAAGACAGCTTGAGTATCTTCACTGCATTTGTCATCTGACATTGTTCATTTCAGTCTACTGTTGTCATGTGTATCCTGATGCTCCATCCATGCACCCACCCTGGGAGTCAGACTTCTCATCACCCTACAGTTGGCTGATGTGGGCTGTATAGTGTATAGTTTTGCACTGTCTGTCACAGAAATCTTTCCAATTTATGTTCTGTTGACCATCTAACTTAAGTTTGAGTACCTCTTTTTATCTTTGCTTAATCTTTATCTACATATCCAAGCTGCTGTTGCTCGTTTGCTATTTCTATTTATTCTCTTTTGCAAGTACTTGTTTATGAAAATCCACCCTTAGGGAAGTTGCAAATCTGCCACAAACACTTCAGGACTTATCAACAACGTGAACATAAGCTTACTTGTAGTAGTTGTAGTATTGCTCCAGCAACTTACTCATGCAGCATGGGATTTTTCAGAGATTTTGAGGACTTGCACAGAAACCTAGAAAGGGGAGCCTTATTTCTGTTCCATCTGTTTTATTTTTTTTTTTGTTAAAGTCACTCTTTAAAGTTAGCTATTGACTTTTAACAAATGACTTTTAATCACATCTGCAACAGCGCTTATTTGTTTAATAATATGCCATGTTTAAAGAATAATTATGTAACCTGCTACCTGATGTCTAAATGAAGAGAAAGAAAGACAGAACATGAGTGGGTGAGTGAAAGAAACTAAACCGAGGAAACTTGTTTTGGAACAATTTCATCTGGCTCCTTACGAAAACAGAAAACACACCAGAAAACACACATTCTCTCACTTACACACACCTGAAACAGTTCATGGCATTTAAACCTGGCTTTGCAATCTTCATAGTGAGCTTTTAAGTGCTGATTTAAACAAACAAGTCAAGCTGCCTCATTTAGTGACAAAAATTGCAATACACTGCAACAAGGTACTTGTTTCTGATAAATGCCATCCTTTCTGTCGTTGATTTATCTGAATCTTTCATTGATTATAGAGAAAAATTGTTTATTGCACTTTCACAATTCAAGAAACAGATTTCCAGTCTCCATGTTGTGTTCCATTTCTGTTAAATAAAACAAGCTTGTTCTTCACCTGAGCTCTGTGCCCTGGCACTGGCTTTGTATTTCTCTTTCAGAACCAAATTGTCCTTTTTCTCTTGTTTCTCACTCATTTTGTTATCCACATGTGGAACCTGCAAGGCAACAAACTCTGTTTTTTTTATATGCGTGCACACAGACACACGCAGACATACCACCCCAAGTTTTAAAAAACATAAACCCTTGAATAGGAATAAATGATGTTATATCAGACAGTATTTTCTTGTACATTATTCATGGAACATGAGAACTTGAGAAGGTTTTTTTTTTTGTTGCTTTTTTTTCCTTTTTTGCATCAAACAGTAAATGAAGTTTTACCATGCTTTACATTTAGGTTTATTTGCTCTACTTCACAACACACATCCTACAAATTGAACATTGCACAATGTTGTGCAGCAGTCTGGAATTTTTGGGTCAGTTGGAGATAAAACACAAGTTCATTTTCCTGCACCGAACACAGGGTTTATATGTAAAAGTGATATTTTTCTTCTCTTGTCTGACTGATAGAATGCCTAAGCCACATCTTGCTCTGCTGTTACAGTCTTTTCTAGTGACTGGAGAGCCTTTACTGCAGTTTGCTTTCCTCCACTGGCTTGTTTTAAAATTCATCAAGCACATCTCTGCTTTCAAAAGGGACTTGGGGAGTAGTCAAATCTGTTCTTGAGATCCACCACTTTCTGTGGAGCAAAGTTTCTGAATTTGCCCACTCTAAATATATATTGGAAGCAAGCAGTGGCATCAACAGTAAGTTCCTAACTACAATATCGTGGGAGGGCAGAGTTATGTGTGTGTGCTCAGAAAAAGAAATAAATTCAAGGCAAGGGCCCTGGAAAAGATCAAACACTGTCACGGTGCTAGTTTTATGACGCATCCTCCTCACACACACACACATCCTCCTGGCATGTCTCTATGGGCTAATGATTCCGCTATATCCTGCAGCAAATCACAAAAACGCACACAATTACTGCATAAAAATTGGCTGGGATTGGCAGTGTGTGACAGTGGCTTTGAAAGCTGGAGGCACTGCATGATAGAGTGGCTTTACACCTGAATTCCACAAAAAAAAAAGCACTGTAATCTCTGTATATCCTATTCAGTGCTATTCAGCATGTTCTATCTTCTTTTTATTCTCATCAACATTTGGGTACTGCGGTATCTATAGCCACTGATCGTAAATATACCAATTAGTGAAGGATGTCTTACACAGTGCCCACAGAGAAAGCATTTTTATTATGTTTTTCAGTCATCCATCTCATGCACATCTGGCAGGAAAGTAGGCTTCTATGTTAGCTCGTCATTCACGCTATAAGGCTTTAAACTCTTTTTGTCTGTGCAATACAACTATACAATAATGGGTGATTAGGCTCTGAGCACTTCTAAAACACAGGTGACCTTTGCTCCACACTGTACCTGAATGCCTCCAGTGTAGACACACATGTGGAGTACTGCTTTGCTACACATGCTGCTAAAGCTACACTTTCTGTGTCGCCACAGCTTTACAGGGAATCTTGATAAAAACCTAAATCCGGACTTGTACAAGAGCATCACTGACAGACAGACGGACATGCCAGAGCTCTGCACTCTGCTCCATTAATGAGAACAATTCCCTCTAAAAAAAAAAAAAACTGAGTGAGTATAAAAGGATTCAAATAGATTGGATTGTCTTAAATGTTCTATAGTGAACACAACAGCTGCAAAGGGAAGCATACTCAGCAAACTGCAGATCAGAACTTTCCTTTAATTATTGACCTACTGTCCAATGTGTTGAAATGAGAACATGTTGTTTTGATAACGTGAGATAGATGAGTGTTTGGCTGGCCGCTGTAACAACGTATTCAAACCTTGTGTAGGAAAAGACTGTCTGCAGCTTAGGTCTGACAGTTAACTGATGTAGTCAATGTTAGTGTCAGTGTCATGCTTGTCCAGCAAGTGACCATAAATCAATTAAAGTCACTTACTGTGTTGTTACAAGTTTAGACATGACTAAAAAGGCCCAGATGCTCTACTATCAAGTTATATTTTTGTTTGTAAAATGCTTTGTTGAGTGCTGAGCAAAAGTAATAGTACATTTGATTTTAAACAGAGTTCCTTATTTACTAAAAACTACTTTCAATATAGGATTGGAATTCAACAACCAGGTTTGTAATTGTATTCCAATTCAACAAAATGCTACCAAACCCCAGTTATGGGGGATTTTTTTTCCCCAGCGATTCCAATTGTTAATTGCATCAAAGGCTACATTTTTTTCCTCCTCGTCCTGCGAGTGAGAGGCAGTGCAATACGTGCTGAAAAGAACCATGGTACATGGGAGCAGCCAGGATGCACTGATGCCCACAGCAGCACTGATCAGAAAGAAAAAACGGTTTTGGTGCAAAAGAATGCAAAATAGTAGGTTATGTGTGTAGGAGAATTGTACACATGTGGGGTTAGACTGAAAGTCTCAGTGAGTGACAATGGGAGTGAGAAGGTAGGAGAGGAAGGAGAGGAGAAATATGCTGGCTCTAAATGATGAGCAGAGATGCTGTTGCTGAATATGGATGAGAGCCAGAGCTCCAGAATAAAGTGCAGCTCTCTCCCAGGCATCTCCTGCCTCATGTTGTCTTACATTAGCATGATGGCTGGGGGCTTCTCCCCTGCCCTGAATATGAAAGAGACTAAAATCCCTCATCCTTAACCTATTCACATGGTATTCACCGTATGACTGGTGTTTAGAATTATAGACTGAAACTAACAACTATTGTCATTAGTGCTTAATATGTCATTTTCTCAACTAATTGTCTATAAAATTTCACAATTCCTCAGGGCCAAAATATGGCATATTCAAATTGTTGGTGCTGCTCACACTGTTGGCGTTTCATCTTAAATACGAGCAGATGTTAAAAGAATCTCTAACAAGTAAATGTTAACACCAAGACACAACCAAATCTAATTACACCACAACGTGTAGATGGAAAATATGTGTATAAATATGAGGTTTTTACTATATATTGTTTTGATTATTGTACTTACAAGAGACAATTGTTTAATCCTAACGACTACAAAAGTGGGGGTGTGTCTTTGCATGCTACGTACCTGATACCAGTTTGTAAATGTTAGAACAATTGTAAATGATAGTGTAACAGTCCATCTCCAGTTACTGGTTTAACCCCTGAAGACTCATCTCTGAGTATTAAAATTAGATATTTAGAAGTATTTTCTATGCAAACAATTAATTTCTGTCTCAAAATGGATTAAATGTAACTCTAGACCTTGATAAATCTGATCTGGACTGCGTGGCTCTATGTACTTCTGCCTCTCCTCAATCACAGCAGTGTATTTGAGCAAGAAACAGATTCTGAAAAATGAGAGCCCCAATCTGCAAGTTGAGGAATTGGCTCTTTAAGTTTGTTATGTAGACAAGACCCAGAAGTCTTAATCCGTATTTCTATGCCTATCATTGGTACATTGCACTTTCAAATTGGATAACGTCAGCCATGGCATTTGCCACTTTTTTCAACCAAAATATGTCTTCAAGCATATGAAAAACACCATATGGATATGTTAATAAGGTTTTTTTTAAAAAACTTTCTTTCACTGGAGGGGGTCTTTAAGGAGTGACAGCAATTCCTTGGAAATCGTGTTTCGCATTAATATGTAAATATATGCAGAAAGGTGACGCAAATTCCCATCAGATCATCTCCTCCATATGGAGTAGTTGTGGTCTTAGTATGATGTTTCTTCTATGTATTGTTATTATGTTCACAAGAATATGTCTTCAGAATCACAGCCATCAACAAGACAAAATAATGTCCCCATGAACTTATGCACAGTGGTACTTTCAAGGTTAGCAGTGCAACAAACTCAAAAGTGGATTGTTTCACCTAGTCTAATAACAGTGAAAATGCCAATCACAACTACTTAATAGTCTTCAAATGAATTGTCTTGTTCGAACAACAGTCTGAACACAAAGGCCATTTAGGTGAGGAAGAGCAACAAATATTCACATGCAAGAAGCAGAGGTATGTAATAAATAAAGTTATCTAAACAGAAACATTTAATATTTGAAATGTATCTCAGATCACTATCATGATAATCCATCCAATGAGTGCAGACACACCTCAGGCATGACAAAAGCTGACTGACCAACACTGACATCAATAGAGCTAAACCACTCTTAGCCTCCACTAATAACAATTCTAATAGTAACAAAGGGCAAACAGAGTGCAAATCATCCACCTATACTTTTCACTGGGGCTCAACACATATAAAGGTAAACAAAAATGTATTTCAAAAGTCACTGTCACAAGATACGGCAGCAGCCTGCAGTGCTGTCCAATACCAACTGCCTGCACAAGGCTTGTGGAGATTAAATGTTTTTGACCTTAAAAATGTGTAAAAAGCACATTTATTCTGGCTTTAGCTGGAGGCTACCCATAGACAATAGCGGTTGTTACTTTTTCAAAGCAAACAGCAACAACAAGTACCTACGTCTGTATTGGCCGGCTCACTTGTATCAATCAACCTAAATATATTTCAAACTGTAATCCTGCCAGTTCCCGTATCATGGCTGACCTCTAATAAAAATGTGCTGTGCGCTGCAAGACATCACATTAAAAGAACACCTCTGTTTGTTTAAAAGTAAAATAAGCATATAGTATAAAAGTCATACATTTCTATGTATCTTAATGGCAGTAAGAGATACTGATCCAGTATATCCTTTCTCTAATTCATTGAATATCTCCTCACTGTCTGTGTGTGCACTGAAAAAAATGGTGTCTCTGTAAATGAGAGACTAAAGAAAGTGGCTCGGCCTGATCCAGATAACACTATTTATACCACGGTCAGTGAGAATTCTTTGGCTAACTGGCATGCATTATTTTCGTATATACGCACACGTAGTTCAGTGAGTTAAATCACTATTATATCACGCCGCTCTGGGCATCACCATAGCAACACACAAATCAGCTGGTGCAGATCAGCTGTGTCTTGAAATGTGAATGAGAGAAACGCGATAAAACATGGATTTCGAGGTTCATTTCAATATTTTTGGCTGAAACAAAACATATGAAGAATGGGAAGACGAGGAGAGCAAACGAGAAGAACAGCAAAAGCAACAACATAAACATTTATACCATGGTCAGCGAGAATTCTATGGCTAACTGGCGTGCATTATTTGCATAAAATAGTAAATACTTAGCAGAGTGTTTTAGACTCCACTGCGTGCATTCAAACCATATAATGCACAGTTCCTCGTTGTTTAATCCTTACTTCAGCGTGTCTTGTGCACATTTGTGCTTGTGCTTATGACAGGGGGAGAGGGATGGGACAGAAAATGGGGGGAAATGGGACAATCTGGGACATTGTCTAAATTGTCTAACTAAGCTAACTATCTAAATAACAACAATCTTTCTCCAGATTTACAGATGACATCTTTAATACTGAAACTTAGCCCAGGTTTAACATTTAACATTACATAATTCTTTCATGCAACGAAATTGGAAAAGTAATTCTAAACTACATGACGTATACTTTGCTTCTGCAGCAGTTTGATAGTATTAGTCTGATAAACATGTGTTACTTAGTTATAGCTTGCAAGTGAAAAAGGGGTTATGCAACTACAAACAACCCCAGGCCCTCCTGGGATCTGCTGCACTGTGTGAAAAAAAAAAACTACAATGCTGCCATAATCAGGTCAAAGAGCTTGACCCAAGAGTGACTTGAGGCCTACACACTCCTGCACATACACACAACCACATAAAGGCTTCCTCTTTCAGGAATAACCATTACTGTCAGTATTACTAAGGTGGTTTATCAATTTGTACTATCAATGTATTTATGTGTTCTACATTGTCTTTCTTTTTAGAGCTTATGTGCCCCAGTTTGACCTAAACCAGAGATGGAGACGGGTGGTGGAGTACAGGCAAAGATCCCCAGGGACCACAGCAGTAGTACCTCACACCTGGCAGCATCCGTTACCATAGCGACACTTTCTCCCCATCTCAAATTAGAGGCTGAAACGTGCTTCTGTCAGGCCCTCTGGCAAATCTGTCCACACACACACGCTGGCGAACAATAAGATGGCAGACCTACAGTACACATCAATATCACACAGTCTGGCAAAGTCAAGCATGTAAACCTACATTTATATTTCACATTTACATTTTAAGTGGTGGGTTCCCAAGTGATTTACAAACAAGAGAAAGCTTGAATTCGCTCCAGTAACCCAAGCAGTCAGTCATAAGTACAACTCCACTCACTTGTATAAATACAATAAGGAGTTGGAGACTATTAAAATAGCACTTTTATTTCTGTATTCCCATCTCAGCCTCAACAAACAAACAATGCTCTTAAAGGAAACAGGAAGGAGGGAACTCAGTTCCTTCTTCCTTTATCCTCTTTCCTCGTCTTGCTCCCCTCCCCCTCCCTTTCTCTGGCTCATCTTTGATTCGATGTTTTAATTACTTCTTCTTTACTAGCTATGGTCCCATCTTCCCCCTGGCCTCCACATGAGCCATCTCCTTTTTTTCTGCTCCTTAACTACTAAATTCTCCCAGGCCAATGCCTCCTCAGTGGAGTTACAGTACTTGACCTTAAGCAACCACTCTTTTTTTTTCCCCACTCACTCCTCTTCCTAACATAATCTATTATAGCCCACCATGTTCCACTTTTCTGTCCTCCTCTCTTTGCCCTCCCAATCATCCCTCCCTACAACACACAAACACATACATCTGCGAGCTCCTGAACATCCTCTCCTCCTCTTCCTCCTCCTCTCTGTATTACAGCAGCATCATGATGCTTTAATTAGCGATTGTGGGATTTTGTCTCTTGGCATCTTGTCCTCTCCTACTCTGCATTCAAATGCTTTGCTCTGATAAACCACCAAGCAGTTTAATATGACACCAGCCACAGCACCAATAACGGGGGAGTGTGTTGAAGGAACTGGACCAGATCAGTGCAGAGAAACACTATAATGAACATTTTGAAGGCTTTATACTGTAGCTTTTCTTAGTACCAGAACTAAAATGATCAAGGCCCTGCTTTAAAATATTATTGCAGTGTTGATAAAACAATTTTCCCTTAAGGTTCATTTAGTAGCTGTTGTGAAAAGCTTTCAACATATACATCAGCGCTAATCAGCTGAGTGTGCTTAATTACCACAGACGTGGGTTTTTTTTGGACCCATTGTTGGAACTTTTACTGTATTCAGATACTGTAACAAAAATAGCACCGTATATATAATGCACTACATAATAAAATACTTCAGTTACAGCCTGGAGCTTCACATTTATTTTTACTTGAAAACAACAAGAATGTAAATATTACATTTTGCTCTGTGTACATAAACATAGATTTCTGTTTGCATGTTGTGTTGATACAGATGATTTTCTGCACAACATCTTCACGGCCATCAAATGTGCATATCTGAGGTCTGCATGTGCAAAGCAGCTGTGTGACAAGAACACCAGAAAAACTAGACCACCTCTGCATATGTAGACATTATCAGACAGTGCAAATTAGTGATAACTTGTGTCAAAGAATAATGCAAGCACAACCAAGGTTACAAGTGATTAAGAAGCTATAACATAAAATTCAGATTTCTTATGTCACAGTTCAGCTATTGCCCTCTTATTTAATGTGCTGCTGATGTGAATGTGACCTGGATGAGCACTTTCTTTCTCCCCTACCAGTTTCTCCAATCTCATTTTCATCCACTGAAAGGTACGATGGTGTGACCTGTCAATTAAGTGGACCTATTATGCTTCAGTGTTTTTTGTTGTGCATACACTGTTATGTTGTCAGAAGTTTATGTTACACATGATCAAAGGACCAAAACTTTAAGATAATGTGGGGAAAAAAATTCTCTTCAACTTCACAGCACATATTTCAGGCTGTTCCAAAAGTTAGGGCTAGTTAGCAGTATTTCCTTTAACACCCTCCCTCAGACTGATGTCACATCATTCATAAATACCCACAAACAGCTGTCTATCATGCAACCTTTCTGACTAAAGTTTTTAAGTGCGTTGTTGCCCGTGTCCTCTCAGTTGAGTGCGTGTGCAACGGAGACTTTCCAACTGAGACAGCACATGTGAATGGGCTATACGAAAAATAATCACATGGTTAGAAAAGCTTTTGGGGGGATTTATAAAGCTCAGTTTAACATCTGACCGCCACTCTTTTTCTAGCAATTGTATATGACAAAAATGCTTTTTGGGACAATTTATATCATGTGATGAATGTGGAAGTTATAGTGACACAGTTTGGCCACTGCAGTAAAAGTGCCAGTACTGTCCCTTGGGGCTTTGTCCAGAGCCAGCAGACGTCTGCAGTGAGAACATAAAGGGACTGAAGGAGCTGAAACTCCACGATAACAGCTGAAAAGAGGGGCTGCATAAAAGGCCTGCATAAGATACAGACAAGTGACAAATTAAAGGAAAACCCTGACTTCTTGACCCTACAGTGAGAGCATCTAGTGCCTACGTCATGCTGTGTGGGCATTTTGCTTTCATGTTTTGGATGCACTTGTCCAGAGAAGGACCAATCCAAATCCACACAAAGTTGTTCTGCGGGATTACCTTTATTGTAATGATAAAATATTGCTATCCTAATGGGGCAGGGCACTTCCAGGATGACAATGCTGCCAGGCATAGCACATGGTTTGATGAACAGATCTAACTGTGCATTTATGTTGGTCAGGTGGCATGTGTTGGCCCTACACCTCAGCTGTTTTTGCCTTTAATTTATCACCCTTCTCTAGAATTGACTTTAAACCCTGTTTATCTGCTATATATTTTCAAATGTCTGTAACTGACTTAAAGTTAATCCATCCACTGTATATAAGCTGGGTGTCACATAGAGGTGCTTAGTAAAAGAAATTTTGATTTATTTTGTTTTTAAAAAGTCTTTCATTTCAGTTATACAATTGTTTTCTCATTGTTGCACTTGAGGTTTGTTTTTCCTTTCATTTGTCACCTGTCTGTAAATAAGCCTTCAAACTATAAAGTATGCAAAGATACAGTGGCACAGCTTCAACAATAGCAATACAGACCTAAAGCATTTCCAAAAGGATCTATTTTAGTTTTTGCAGAAGCACTGATTTTAAGAATATGCATGGCTAGGCAATGCTACAGACATCTGTATTTACCGGTTTGAAGCAACATCGGGATCTATGCCAACTACCCAGGCTGTGCGTTAACCCACAAACACGTTAGTCTGCATGTCAGCCAGTCGTTCAATTAGCGTGCCAAGCAGTCAACAAACCCTACCCAGTGGCCTGTGATGATGCAGAGTGATGGGCCTCATTGCACACAGCAGCACCACCTCTAACTTGTCATGGATCACTGAAAGGAATAATTACACTTAATCATATCTCTTTCCTTGCCTGCTTGTTGTCCTTTTCTACAGTGGAAACCTACTGTGACAATAGCAGATACAAGAGTAGTCTTTGGTTAGAACGAAGGCCAACATCATTTTCTTTCTTCATCCCCTCTCCTTTATCAGGTTCTTCTTAAAAAGGAGCCATGTCACTAAGTCCTTATTTAGTCAGCAATTAAGAAAAGAAGTGACAGCATTTGGCTCCAGAAAATACCCACTTGCATATTAACTGGCAGTGGAAAGTGGAGACTGACAACAAATGAGAACACAGTTGACTGTCTGGCTGTTTGGCTGGCTCATCAAGTGCTGGCCAGATGCAGTGCAGTGCTGGCTGCTTTATCGAGGATGTGAACTTTTTGATAAGTCATCCAGAGAGTGCCTGTCCCACTCAGCAGCTCAGAGTGTGTATTAATAGCAGATGTGTCAGATCCAGAGCAGACCAGACATCTGCCAGCTCAACCTGGACTGTGCTTTAGGAAGTGAACAGGAATGGAGGAGATGACAAATCCAGGAATACAGGAGAGGATGCCGAAGCGAAATAAACAAGTGAAAATGGAAACATCTCATAGCAAGGCTGAAAACAGATACTCATGTAGAGCCTGGTAGTACGCTGTGTGTGACACAGTATACTACCGTTCTGCATCCAGCTGATAACACACTGCCATGCTGTAAACACTGACTACATAACAAGCAAGTGGAGGATGACACAGCTTCAGCTGACAGCATGTCACAGTGTTTTAGACTAGGGGTCAAACGACTACTGGCCTGGACAATTATTGTATATGTATTTGGTTATTTTAACCAATACATGATAATAAAAAAAAAACAAATACATCCATTCAAATTCATTCATGACCCATCTATCTGTAGTCAACACTCAGAGCCAGAAGTTATCCAACAAAACATTAATACGCAAATGTATATCAATGAATTTTTGTGACAGTTTGTGTTCTACTAAATTTTGACACCAAGATTTCACTTTTCCTGCAAATCAGTCCCACATTTTGGTGTTCGGTCTCATTGATTACTAATAATTGGTATCTGTATCGGCCCTTAAAAGCAGATATCAGATGACCCCTATTTCACAGATTTTCACTGTTAATAGCGCATTATGATACCAACACAGACAAAATCAGAGTTTGCTTCTGCGCTTCCTTGAAAAACCCAGTACAAAATGTATCATGTTGATTTAAATGAAAGCCAATGAAATTGAGCTTCCACATGTAACTTAGTGATTTGCTAATCAAAAGTCAGTGGGCTTCCACAATAGGCCTGAATTAATTAGACAAGATATCCCTAATTGATTAGGTCACTTTTCAAGCAGAAATGCCAAGGTCTTTACAGTTCTAGCTCCTCAATTTCATTTATTCTGTTATTCGAACAGGTGGGTGTCATTGAAATCATGATGTGTTTTTTCAAAATGTCCTGCATGATAATAAATGTGGGAGATGCAGACTGGTTATAACATCAACTATGGCTGTAGGAAATGTTGATCTGTTATTTTAACAGTGTTTTCTGATGGTGTATAGACCAAACAGAAAAAGTGACAAGGCAAAACTAATCATCAGATTAACTAACGACAATTCACAGGGCTGGAGAGCAATCACATTCAAATTCATAGCCGCTTAAACAGCATTCCTGACGTCAAGCTAACCTTATTCTGACAATTACTTACTAGTAATGCTGGCTACAGTCCAAACAGAACAATGCAAAGACTCTCCCTATCACAATCACGATCATCAATCCACCATTTGAGACGCCTCCCTCACATCACCAAGACCTTAGCTACACTGCTGTGTTAATGATTCTGAAGTGCACTTTAAGCTGAGTCTCACGCTGAGTGAAGGTTCAGGGGAATCAAAGTATGTTGTGAGGGCATCAACAGTTAGGAATATAGCTGCGACATAAGTTTGACTGCAGACAACAAGTTCACCTCTCGTACACTGCTCTGTTCCTTTGAAAATCGCTGTCTGCTTACTCTACAATAAAAGAGGCAAAAACAATAGAAAGTGCACAGCAGTTACAATCCTGTCAAGCAGAAATCCAAAGGGTGTCAATCCCACCTCCGGAGTCACATCACAATTTCCAGCTCAAGTCCAAAAACTAATTGGCACTCTCCCACCCTCAGAGTGATGAGTCCCCACTGTGCCGTCTGCGCCTGGGAACCACACAGGCCTTCAGCAAAGTGAGCTAATCACTTGTAGTTCCCCAACTGTCAGCTTACTTTTCTTGAAAAAGTATGGCACACTTCTAAGTACCCTATGAGGCTACCGATTTCACTACATCACAACTGGTGTGTCAAACTACCTGGCAATACAAACAGCTCCACAGCCCTCAAGTTTTTATTAAAATATTATTCAGTGGATGATGAATGAGCGATACAGAGCTATGATGTGATAAATATTCAAAATGACTGATAAACTGAGCCACCTAACATATAAAGCTTCTAATAGTGATATACTCTCCACTCACATGTTTAAATAATTGTGATGTTACATTTTCAGTAAAATTTTGCATTTAATGCCCTAAATATCAAATTTTGTCATGAGTGAAATGGTAACAATAATCATGCCCACCCCAACATTGTTGACACACTATTGTTTAGCAGGTGTAATCTTTCTTAGGAGTGTGAAGGTATGTGTACCTATACTGAACGCCCCGTGAGCCAAACAATGATTATTATAAGTCTATTTATGACTAAATACTCGCAGTCCTGCAAAAAGTTCTACCCAAAACATTTTGCAAGGCACCAGTTATTGTCCATTAGCTATAGGCTGCTAGCAGGATTAGCCTTGAAAAATACACTAATGCTGTGTCAGTTTTATTAAACATGAGTTTACTCATACTGCATATTGAGTTTTCAAATAGCCTTCCTGTGTTGCCAACATCTGCAACTTCTTTGCTCACGCTTAACAAGGCAATCAAGCAGCCACCATGCAAAGCTCACTGAGCAGAAACATCAAGCCCCCACTCACTTCATCCACTGACAATTCCAAACAAAAAAAAATTACAACATGGTAACTATGTCCTCAGTGTTGACAAAAACAAGAAAACTGCAGTGTCAATTTGGACAAATTTAAAAACTAGAATTGCGCTGCTAGCTTTATTTGTTAAGTTATGTTCATCATCAATAAGTTGTACTTCTCCTAATGGACATTTTCTATTTAATTTATTATGTACTTGATATTAAACAGCTCAGAGTCTTTTCTTATTGACAGCATGTAGCATTTGTGTGTATAAAATCAGGTTTTAACAGGTTTAACAGTCTACCTTCACAATTCAGTACTACATAGCTCAGTCTTTCCACATTTCCTACCAAATTTTAAGCAAATCCATCCAACAAGTGCTGAGAAAATTTGTTCAATCAATCAAACCACGAATGCGAATCTCATCTGTACTACTGATGGAAATTCAGAGGTTCTGAAAACTTAGGAGGATTCGACCTCTGGGGATCATTTTCAATTAAATATACTCATGACAGGAGAGTATACAGTATGCAAATATTTTAAAAAATAGAATTTAAACAGACCACAAGATATCTCTGAAAGAAACAAACATTTACCTTTACAGGAGTTAAACTTGCAGCAAAAGAAATGATTTGTCCTCCAAGTAATTGGAGCACTTCACCTGTTAGCAATGTGGACTTTCATCTTGAAATTCAGTCTGGCAGTGGAACCTTTCACTCAGAACATAACCTCATGTCTTCAGATTGAGTGCAATGCACAACCTTTGCCACCTGTCACCCCATCCATTCACATGTCTCTCTCTCTCTCTCTCTCTCTCTCTCTCTCTCTGTCTCTCTTGGGAGCACAGCTAGCTTTGACTAATCCCCACCATAACTGACTGACAGCTGACCGTTTGCTCTCCCAGCCACCATGCCTAAGTAGGCCTCTATCCTTCCTTGGCTTTCTAAATCCCTCTTTTACACACACACACACACACACACACGCCCACATACACACAAACAGTGATACAGATGCAGATCAGGTTACCCACTGTCTTTTACTGCACTCTTTTAAATTAATGCAAGAGTTGCAAGGCGCCCTTGGACATTGTTGGTCTACAAGTTCAAGAATCTGGGACTACAGCAAAAAGTTCAAATCCACAATTCACTGTGTACAGGAAAACCAATTCCCATACGTTGCGTGCTTCTGATGCTCTAGGGAATTTCCTGTTGCAGCAGATATGAAGAACTAGACCAGACCTGCCAACTTGTGGCGTCATTAGTAATACAGGTATTAATGGAAATGGGACATGGCATGCGTTTCGACTTCATTCACATGCAACACTCCTCCCCAGCCTTCTCTCCCCCAAGCATTCAGCTTCAGTGTCACCTAGAGTTTAAATGGAACACACACACACATTTCCGTTGGCAGTTGAACAGGCTCTACAGGCCCAGAGTTTCTCAGCCAATTACCACAGTGGCACAAGTGTAAGACAACACTATTTTTTCTGGAAATTATTTTTGAAAACTTTTGTGGTGTTGTATTAGAGGACTGGACAATTACATGTTGAAATCATAAGATATTGTTTGTGGATGCAGAGAGTATCAATGTAACAGTCTTCTACAAACAATTTGGAGTCGTTTGTCTTCTTATGTCACTTACAGATGAAGGGTTGACCAACATGTTTTTCTTCAATACCGACACTAAGAGTATTCAAAGAGGCCGATAACTGATATTTGAATATACATTTGTAGCAAAAATGAGAATGTCAATTTGTAGAATAACACATACCCAAGACAAAAAAATCACTGAAATGCCTTAGCTCATTTATGTTCCGCATGTGTAATTAAAAAAGAACTTTTTTACATCTGTCCTTCAATGTTGATGGACTATTACTCATCACCAATCAGATAGTTGTGTGGGTGGGACAATGATAGGAGCAGCTGCATCAGAGCCAAAGCAATGCATTTTTACCTAATTCATTTTATAGAGATTGGTTGAAAAATATAATACCAATAATCTGAAATATGCTGAATATCAAATCCAACAATAAACCAGGCTGATAATTTGTCGAACCCCATTTCAGACTTCATAATATTAACATAACAGCCCAACCCAAAGCACAACAACTGAGTATTTAACTGGTGTAGAGTATCATAGTGGACAACAACCAATGCTGCATCTTGGATGCCTCACAACTTCTCCCCCTGTCACAATGTTTTTGTTTTTTTTTACTTTTATTGCATAGTATGACAGCTTCCAAAGCATGACTGTAGCCATGACCAACGGCAACACAGACTACTGACAACATGGTAAGGCTGTATCATCTACACCATTTTAGACACTATTGCTCCTTTATATTTTCATTGATGGAAGTTTGTTCCCAGAACCTCCTTCCCAATGACATCATGCATTGGCTAGGAATTCGCATCTAGTCATGTCATCCTATATCATGACTAAATCTATGATTCCATAATTGCTTAATCTAAGACATTGAACCTCTAGTGTCAAAAATATTGTATAGCATGCGTTTGGCATGGATTTTGATAACTGAGCAAGTGTTTGCAAGTCCATTTATAGTGAGTCTTTCAGAGTCACTTCCCACTTAAGTAGTAACCTGCAGGAGTTTCTGAAGATACCTCTAACATCTTTTACTGCCATGGAGGAAACATAGCATTGGAAACTACTTCATAGCAACCCTTGACATCTTTTCTACAGTAATGAAGACATGAAGCAGTAAGAAAAACTGTCAAACAGCCAACAATCACAGTTGTCACATGTGATGAACTGAAAAAACATCTGAAACATACTGTCAGAGAAAATGATTTCTTTGACAGTTGCAGATATCAACATAGACAAATGTGAGTATCAAGTATATCTATATGAGAAAAGACTTCAAACTCAGGAAGACCTTCCTGAGGTCGATTGCAGGTGTGTTTTCCTGTCATCAAAAAGATGTTGTCTTAGTCTGCGTTGTCCTTTACAGAAGCCAACACAGTAATTAGGACTGGAACATTACCTTGTAGGCGAAACACATTTTCACACAACTTTCATTTTGTTCAGCGAAGGCAGTTAGAGTAATGCAATTACATTATACCAAACTAACTATCACAATCCTTTGAGCCAAGATGTAACAAGAAACATTTTGTTTGTGTTTCTAATAACAAAACTAAAAGGTTATTTCTTTCCTTTAGGAACAGCATTAACCAACAGAACAGACCTGTTTTTAGCTTGACATTGTAGTCCCTATAGACACTTTATCATTCAAACATCTTTGGTATTACAGGTATTAGAAGAGTTCAGCATGCCAACGCTTTGTACAACCATTCACTTGACTGCAGACCTGCTAACACTCCATAAAGAAGGAGATGTAGATAAGAAATAATAAGGGTAGCTGTACAGCAGGGTCAAAAAGTAAAATCTAACAATAGATGTGGCATGGAAAAAATACATTTAAATATGACTTTTATGTTTGCTTTATGTTTTAACTGACGGAATGTTGCCCATTTTATATATATCTTCCCCCCAGTGGTACGGAAGGTTGATGTTTAAGTCCCATGCTTCATGTAAAGCACAAAGAGATCAACTTTTCCCAGCTCAGCCAATCATAGAATGCTTTTTTTGCAATATCTTGTTCTGAATTTCCAGCATTTGGCACAGGTTTTTTACTGTATGCAAATTAAACATGTTGAAAACAACACACTTGGTGTCAGGCTTTCTTTGGACACTGGACAAAAACACTGTCTGACTAAATAACCATTTATGATGTTAATAGTCATACTTTCTTATCAATTAAAAGTCAGTGTCTGCTGGGACGGAGGCCTTTTGATTTAGATCTGATTATTAGGAGAGTAGCAACACTTCGAGGTGACAGGGGAAAAGTGACACTTCTATTGTATTCTATGCAAGAAAAGTAGCATGAATAAAATGCAGCTCTATTTTAAAGTGAAATAATTCAAGATAGCAGAAACTATGTGCACACTGTGGTTTGGTGCAGCTGCCATTTGTCATCCTGCCTGATGAACCTGTTCGACCACGCTGGTTTCAGACAAATCTTCAGTCAGGTTAAGATGCTGTGTTGTGCAATATGTAGCATGTCCACATATCTCATTTCAAAGTGTCTTTGAAACTTAAAACTGTCATACTGCAGGATGTATATCACTCTGTGTGTGTGTGTGTGTGTGTGTGTGT
>NW_007578172.1:208328-250350 GCF_000690725.1 Stegastes partitus
GAAATTAATCAGGCACAGAGGAAATGCACTTGAAAGGAGATGTAGAGTCTCAATGTGCTACATTCACTGTTCTGTCTACAATGTTAATTTGAATATCGTTTTCTGTGCATAGACCAAATCCAACCACAACAAGAGGAAATCTTCTGGCTCATTTGCAAAATCAGCATCATTTCATCAGCTCTTCATTTTGAATCATAGTCTGTTTTTTGCGCTGTGGTTGCATTAATAAGAGAGACACCAGAGTTCAGTTTCAACACAGTGCTGCTGGCAAGACTTCAGACCCATGACACACAATCCAGAGTGGAGAAACGACAGATTTACTGGGACAGAAACCACCACAGAAGGAAAATATTAGTTTAACTTATGAAGCTAAACCAGACTGCATTTATAGTGTTATACATCATCTCATTTTAGGGCACACGCACAGAGTAATGTGAAAGCCCTCTTGTATCTGTAAGAATTACAATTACTCTTATTAATTTTATTCCAAATGAATAGCATTTTTGAGGCATTAAAGATGCTTGAAAACTCATAAAACTTTGCAAATGCCTCATAAGTGGTGACATTTTTTGGTTTGCTTTTAAGTGTGATTGTAGCAAAGTCGCTCAATACATCACTTCAAATTTGAAGCCTCCACAGTAGGTGACACCGACTTGTACCAAATCTAAAAGGCAAACTTATCATGTCCAGATGTACAAAGAGCTTCCTGGTGCCATGTCCTAAGTCCAACAGGATGTAAGCCTTTTGAATGTACTGTGCCATTATGCAGCAGCTGATTCCATTTACAGCCATTGTACTTTTACAAACTTTTCCTAAAGAAAAAAGCAACTTTAAACGTGGTCGATGTCACACCTTTGTGACGCAAAGTTGTACGAATTGTGGCTTTTTATTGTCTGCTGTTGCCCGCGCGACCCTGTGACTTTAAATTTTTTGCTATGAAAACAGAAGTTATTGTAACTCAAACTTGCCACAAGCTTCACAGGTTTGATAAGGGTTCTAGCCTGAACATATACACTTAATATCAATATATAATTTATACATAAAACAAAACTGAATTACAGTCATAGCAAAACCTGCTGAACATAGTACTTTTGATTTAAATGGAACTCACACAAAATGTTCAACACATGATGTACAATGCATGTTCCCTGTGTGTAACCTAACACAACATGGTGGACACAGAAAATGAGGGTTAGTTAGCTTAGGTGTATGCAATACACCATGTCCACCATCACGCAATTCAGGCAGGACATAAAATGTACTTGTTCCTGCAAAGAAAGATCATGAAACTGCATAGCTGCATCAACCAGCATCTGATCAGATATGATATGATGTAGTGTTTTGTCCTGAGCTCATGATTATGAATAAAGATTGAAGGAGTAATCACATAAACTTACTTCTACCTATCTCTAGTAGAAAGACCCAAGAAATACTTTGTTTTCGGTGGAAAATACTCTACATAATGAGGAAGGTGGTCTTTGGCCCAGTGGTGGGAACCAGATGAATGTGTTCTAATCAAAGCCAGCCAGTCTGTGTCAACACAGGACTGTATAATCGCCGCATCCTGCCTCTCTCTCATCCTCTCCTGGCCTAGTCCAAACAATAGCATGGATTAACTGTTCTTCCCATCTACTGGCAGCAGGCAACAGTAACCAGGACTGCAATTAAGAGTCTCTCTAGAGGCACAGTTCTGATGCCCTCTTGGTGCTGTCACCAAAGCCTGCTAAACAGCTCTGCAGGGCACAGATACACAGTAAATAGGTTGATATGGGTAGTCAATGGCTACTTGTAGACAGAAAGGTTTTGTAAGTTAAGGGCTTTCCATCAGCTAAAGCACATCCAGTGCACACTATGTTGAACTTCTTAATACAAGCTTTAACCCGTTTCTGCTATCAGTTTGTCCATGATGGTAAGACATCCCCCTCTGCACCACCTCTGCTGATATTTATATACAAAATGCAATTCTTAATTATGTAATACATATGATCTATTCATTTTTTACCTCAAAAGAACATAACTAAAACAATTCTACCTTATTTTGCTTCTCAGTAAACAGATAAACATTGCTCCGCCCTGCATGGACGGCCACTAATAATCCTACAGTAAACCTTTCTGGAACCTGGGTTGCACATGTTCAAACAATAAGCACTTTCACCTCAGTACAATCACTTTAACAGCAACAACGCATAAGGCTAATGGTTTTAACCACAGCATCACAAAGCCCCACAACAGCCGCTGCAACATTTGACTAAACTAAATTGCGATGCAGTTAAAAAAAAAACATAGAACCAGAAAACAACCATCAATGGCTGCAAGTACTCTCCAAAAACAACTAGAGAGAGCTGTGGTGGTATAACACAGCTGAAAGTAGTATCTATGCAATTACCATCAGTAGCACTAAGTGCATCTCACACAATGGTCACCTGGCAGAAAGCAGAGATTGTCAGACCCACTAAACAGCTCAGCACAATAAAGCATGGTGAGCTGCATATGGACAATCAATAATTCTGAGTGCAGGGTGCAGTAGTATACTACAAACTCATGGAATAAAAAAAAGCACATATTATAGCTACAAAAAGGCCGAACATGAAGCACATAAGATACACATGTGCATGAACATTCCCTACAGCATCTGTAGCTGCACTGAAACACTGTTAAATACTGTAAAGAAAAGTAGAAGATAGCTGATGACTCTAGGTTTTTACATTCTGACTTACCCACTAGAGTAGGATAAGGATAAGCTTCTAACTACTGCAATAAACACTTAACTGTTGAGTTAAAAATGTATTGGCAAACATACGCCTGTTGAGGTTTAAACAGAATCATAATTTCACACTTAAGCCCATGTAAAGACAATGGACATGACTTTGTTCAGCCATGACCACCTTAATTTATAACATCACTATGCATTATCACACACTGAGCTGAGCAATATGGGCAGTTTTTACAAAATGTCTGTGAAGGAAGGATAACTTCCATGTAGAAAATATGCAGAAAAATTGGGTAGCAAGAGAAAATGTGAATTAATTCATGTTTTCATCTACTATTGTTTTACAAATATTAAATGTTGGGCACATCAACATTATCAGTGACTCTGATTTGGCAGTGCCAGCCTTAAAACAAATGAAAAGTGGGGGGAAATGTGACGGCGATATGGCAGTTATGTTCATTTCACATATTTGTGAAATATGGCAATTTTTTTAATCGCTCCACATAGATCTAATGTGTTTGTCAGACGATTTTTTTTCTCTCTGGCAGATATTTAAGTAAATGTTTTAATACGACAAATTTGTTTTGACTTCTTTGCATTTTCCTTTTGACTGATTAACAAATTATTTTCAACTCAGTAAAGTAAAAAAGTATTTCTTTCTTTTCTGGCATATTTGCTCAGCTTTGTTTTAAGTGCAAAGCAAATATGTGGATAAAATCAAGTGGATAGAAACATACTTGATGTTTCACATTGCAAGCGCATTGCTGTCAATACCACTGATGATTTCAATATGTTTAATGTATTTTTGGTAATTTACTTCATCTCTTACATTAGACAATATGACCAATCAATCAAAAAAAAAAAAAACAGGTGATAGAGATATTTCAGTTAGCACAACAACAACAAAAGTACCAATTAATGACACCTACCTCAACTCACAATCTTTTGGATTTCAAATCCAGTTAGAATTTCAGTTTTCAGTTCTACATTGTCAATGATAAGCTTGACCAATCATGGTCTCTGTACCAACCATACATTCTCCTGACCCTGAGGTAACAGTGTACCACATGCAGCCATCATTAACGAGAGATAACATAGACAATGTAGTATTCTTAGTCAGCCATTTTTTCAGACTCATGTGCCTTGATATTCCCTTCATCACCTCAAACCAAAGCAATGCCTCTAGTCACCTCTTAAAGATGCAGCACCAACTTGATGCAGTGAACAACTGCTCAAACAGCACAGAGCAAAACAGCAAAGAAATGCACTGCTTCCTTTTGCTGTCCACAGTCAAACATACAATATCAAAGCTCTTGGATGAGTATGTGTGCGTTTGTGATTGATTGTGTGCGTGTGTGTCTGTGTGTGTGTGCGTGTGTGTTCAACAAGAAAGTAACCACAGTTTCCTCAATGCCTCAGCCGCACCTCTCAAGCTTGTGAAAATTGTGATCGAAAAAGGGGAAATTACATCTAGTTGACTGCCTTTGAAAGCATTCGCTATGTGCATAAATAATCATGAGACCGATTTTAGACTCCTTCAGGATTAACAACACCAACAGAAAAACAAGCTTAACTAGGTACATTTCATTATTCAATTCAAGAGGTGGACTTGCTCATATGTTTTTGCCATCAGTACCTGTTGTGTAAATATACCATGTCATGTCATGTCATGGAAGGACACACAATCTGTCTGTCTACACTCTGTCAGTCCTCATAGAAAATCAATGAGACAGTTAATTCAGTGCAATAGGACACCCATGGACAGTGCTAGTGAAGCCAACCTTGTAGCACAGGGCCTATGGCATTCTGCAAAATGATCAGTGTGAAGCACTGTTAGCAACATACTGCTGGAACCCACAGCTTGATATTTAAAACAAGTCTGCCTCTGAATATTCCGTTACACAGGGCTCTGGCACATGATTGATAGACTGAAGCTATCTAAACGCAAAACAAGTCCTGGGTAAACACGTGTTCAGGCTTTGTAAGCAAACCAACAGCCAAGGTGTTACAGCACGGCGTGACAAAAATGTGTGAAACAGGTGCTCGCCACACTGCCAACCTCATTACACCGCTGTGTTATAGCTGGGTTTTAATAAGAGTTTGATAGAGATGTCCTGTGTAGTATAATGCCAAAAGCCTGTGTTCTAACAGAAATAGTTTTTTTGAAAGAGGTCACAGAGCTAATAGGTGAAATAGACACTAAGTTGGTCCCACTGGGAACAAGCCTCATCCTTCCAACTTTAAACAGTCAATGGATCATGCAAGATGATATGACTACAATGCCTGGATGAAAGCAATATACTTTCACAAATGGGCTGCATCAAAGATCTAGCTTACATCCTGCCTGGTAGTACTGTACTGTAACTGCAAAGCTGTGTTGTAATTAACAGTGTGACTCATTTCATTACTTTAGCATCATTCATCAGACTACATGTTTTGCATACCTACGGCTGGAGCATCATACTCATCACCCAGCAGTATTTCGGGTGCAGAGTATGCCAGTGATCCGCAACTTGTGGTCAGCTTTTTCCCCGGCTGAAACTTGTTACTGAATCCAAAATCAGTAAGCTTGACCAGTCCTTGTTTTTCGAAGAACACCACATTCTCAGGCTTGAGGTCCCTGTGCACCACATGCAGCCGATGGCAATAGGATATGGCATGGACAATTTGGGCAAAATATTTCTTGGCCAGTTCTTCATTCAAACCCTCCTCATGTTTCATGATGTAGTCAAACATATCCCCTCCATCGCCTAGCTCCAAGATGAGGTAAAGCTTCGTCTGAGTGTCTATCACTTCATATAGGCGCACAATATTGGGGTGCTGCACCAGCTTCATGCACCGGACTTCCTGGAAAAGGTGGCCTGTCGCCACAGTGTCCAGCTTAGTCTTGTCGATCACCTTCACCGCCACTTTCTCGCCAGTGAAAACATGGCGTGCCAACTTGACCACGGCAAAGTGGCCACGGCCCAGTGTCTTGTCCAGGTCATACAGGCCAGCGATCTTGCCATCATAGCCTCGCTTGAAGCCTGCCATAGCTGGAGAGGGCGAAGGGGCAAGAAGAGCCCCTGTTGTAGGGGGCGGCTTGGCTAAGTTGTGTGGGTCCAGCTTACTTTAGCTCATCGAAGGCTGAATAAGAAACCCATGGCTCCGGCTTCCTAAATGATAGGAAAAAAAATTAATGCAATTGCAATAAAAACACACACACACACACAATAATTACATGAAAGAAGCAAAGTTCACATGTAAGCATACAGGAGTCCAAATAAAATGCAAAACATTTTCCATGTTCTTCCCATTGTAGTAACAGTCAGACAGAAGTACCTGCCCCCTCCCTTAGACGGAGTGAAGCATTATGCACAATAGCGCTTGAATGTATGACAGAATGAAACCGTTTCAATTAAGCACAAAGAACAAATATTTTAAGAGCAGAAATAATATGTACGTTAGCGCGAAAAACGGTTTACTGAACCCCTCCTTGCTGAATGTTGTGGGGAGGCGTTGGGCTTGTTTTGACAGGAAGGCTGCTGCACGAACGCACTAGCTAGTATATCCTGATGTCCTGCCTCGTGCTGCTAGAATGAAGATTAAAAGTTTTCTATAACTACGATGACTATGCTTCCTTCTACCACAGTAGAGTCTGACGGACAAGTCCAGAAGTCAGCTGTATGACGGGCCCGGTGATAGCACTACCAACTAACGTTAGCCTAACGTTACCAGGGGCTAGCTCGTTGTTCATTGATTGATCAGCGTTAGCTTACTGGATGACTGACGTTGACTGCTTTCGGTCTTTAACGCTGGAACGTCACAAGCCCACTGACCAGTAACATCTAAACAAACTAATTTCTACCCTTATAACGGAGGGCTGGTCACACAGGTACACAGGTTTTGCTTTAAATATCACACAGCTAGCCGCAGATAGCATGTAGCATGTAGCAAGCTAAAGTTACTACGGCTCGCTCAGCTCACCTCTTCAGCTTCTCTTCGGTAAACATAAAGCCCAGATTCCAGTCTTGGCCGGGTAGCTTGGGTCGTTCGGGTGCTGTTTACAGGGTCCTATCGCAAATTACATATAAGAAGACGAGGGTGGTACAGCCTCTTCGAGATGACCGCGGCACTCAGAAGGTGCCTATGCCCAGGGTTCATCCGTAAAACGAGGCATTGCATCGTTGGCAACGGCTGCCCTAATCGGAATGGTTGTATCCTCCCAGCCGAGGCGGTGGGGCTGCGATGGTGCCTTCACGTGCTGAAACAAAGCACCGAGATTTTCAACGAGTCGGACTTTTCAATAAATTACTACATCGCGTTGCGTGGTCTATTTATTTACTACTGTTCAAACGATAATATTCACAAATATTAATGGATTAATAAAGATATAGCAAACAATCTCAATATTGCATTTTAAATAAATAATGAGATGAACTGTTTTCCTTTTCGGGAACCAATAGAAACTACAAAACTGTTTTGTGAATTTGATTGTTTTGTTATTATTGTTACCTAAAGCTCTTACTTACTCAGCAAGTTCAATATACTCACAATCTTGCAGCAAAGTCAGATTCTTACGAGGAGTACCTGAAGGCATCCTAAGAGCATCACACACCGCATTCAACTCTGACGTCAAACAAAGTATTTGATGGTGAAAGGGTGCTGAAAAAAACACAGTCGCGCTAGAATAAGTATTTATATGATAATGCTATAGCAATTCGGCTTTAATTAAAGCTACAATTTTAAATTTCAAGCATTTTCTCACGTACTTATACCAGGGCGTGTAATATATCGTTATATAATCAATGTATAATTGAATCCAAGGACGTCTAAAGAGTTAAAGTCTTTAAAATTTGTGTTCCATAATACAACATTTCCACACTAATCAGATACGCTGTGCGCTACATCTACTGCTTGTTGGTGTTGATTGCTCCTCCCAATAAACATCATACAGTGACATCTAGTGACAGATACTCAGAAAATGTTTTTTCTTCTCTGATTTGATGTTTATTTTTATTTAAAGAATGTGGTCTTTCAACCTGTTCTCAGCTATATCTCTGTCATACCCCTTCACCTACATCCGCATAACTTGTATATCTGATTTGTCCTTCGCAAAATGTTTAGGATTTTTGTTTGTCTGTTGTTGTTTTTTTTTTATCCATTCCTTTACCATTTCCACTTTTTTTTTTTTTAAACAATGGCCCATATTTGTCACTGGCTTAGTCATTAGTAGGCTATTCCAACAACAGAAGATGCAGCACTGTAAGAAAATACTCAGGAACAATCCAAACAATCCAACTATACATATTTCCAAATGTATTTTTACTTACAGAAATGTAACCAATATGTATTTTCCACAGCAAATAACATCTCAATAGAATGAGCACAGATGTTTAGCTTTTCCTTCACTGACAACAGAGTTGACATGTTTGCTGTGAAATGGCCTGTTAAATGACAAACCTGAGTCATACCTGGAGAAACACAATTGCTTCCCTACAGTAGTACATGATACATTTCAGCATTTTGGCAACAATCTATCATACTGTGCTGTGTGGTATCTATAAAAAATATTCAGAAAATGCAGCTGGCCTCAATTTAAGATAGAAATGATTAGCTGCGCTCCATCTTCTCTGTGAGCATATCTTCCTCTGTCTTTGTACTATTGGTTGGAGAATCTGGTGATCAGCTAATCACATTTTCAGGCCTCTTGGGCACTTGGTTTTGTGTTGTTATTTAGTCAGGAGTAATTCTGTGCTCATGTCATGTGGAAGAGAAGCTAATGAAAAGGACGTTTCTCATGGTGATGACTTTGCATCTGACAACTAAGATGAAAGCTGCAAGTCCTCTTGTGCTACTTCTACTTCTTACTCCGTTCTAAAGATTCTAGCTGTCTTTTAAAATGAGCACTGACAAACGTAAATGGAAATAAATAAATTTTCTTACGAGAAAAAATGTAGCTTCGACCTAGCAGGCAAATTGTTTGATAAAACACTTTTTGTGGCTACAATACCAGTTAGGAGTGTAATTTGAGTGATGGCTGGACATGTGAGGGTTGAAAATACTCTGTTTATTCAATATATTACTATTCAGTTTAAGCATTTAATTTCCATTAACAATACACTTTGACCTTATTTTTGTTCCAAATTGGATCATTCGCTTTGTTGTGTTTAGACCGTTTCTGTGTAGCTATGGCTGAATGGTTCAAGTCATTGTCTTGCTGGAAAACAAATCTCCCAAGGTACAGTTCTCTTGCAAACTGCATCAGGTTGTCCTACAGGATTTCCCTGTACTCTGCTTTATTTATTTTACCTTCTACCTTCAAAAGCCTTTGAGGACCTGCTGCTGAGAACCATCCCCACACCATGATGCTGCCACCACCATGCTTCACCGTCTGGAGGGTGTGTTTGTAATGATGTGCAGTGTTTGGTGTCCACCAAACATAACGTTTAGTCTGATGGCCAAAAGGCTAAATTTTGGTCTCTTCAGACCAAGTAACCTTCTTTAGTCGACTTCAGAGTCTCCCACATGCCTTCTGGTAACCTCTAGTCCAGACTTAATGTAAGCTGTTTTAACAGTAGCTTTTTTGTGCCACTCTATCATAAAGCTGGTCACATAGTTTTTGAGGAAAGCTTGTTCTGGGCATATTTATGCTTGTGCCATATTTCTTTAATTTCTTGATGATGGATTTACCTGTATTCTAAGGAATATTCAGTGACTTGGAAAGTTTCTTGTATCCATCCTCTGACTTGTGCTTTTCAACAACCCCTTAACAGAGTTGCTTGGCATGTTCTTTTGTCTTCATGCTGAAGTTGTAGTCCAGAGTACTGATTCATTAGACCTTATAGATACTGGTGTATTTATACCACAGTCACTTAAGATACATTCACTGCACTTAGATGATCTCTATTTTACTAATTGTGTGACTGCATTACATTATTTGAGTCAGATTAATAACAGTGAATATGCAATCTCTTATTTTACATTCTTATGTTTGTAATGTATTGACATAACATTGGAGAAATTTGTTCTCACTTTGACATGAAAGATTCTGTTCTGTAAATTCTTGTTGAAAAGCCATTTTTGTCTTTGAAAAGAAGTGAAGCTACTCTAACTGATAGATAGCTGCAGCATAATGCACAGAAATCTGTGATATCATTTATCTCATCTAACTCTACTTTAGTACTTTATCCAATGTTGAACAATTCCTTTAAAAGGTGGATTATTGTTTCTAACCATTCCCCATTGTTTGTAAGTTAACCATAATTTTTATTCTGTAACCGGAAGCCTTGTGGGTAAGAACTGCCATTTTTGTTATATTCCTTTTGGTCCTGTTTTCTTTCTGTTAGGTTAGTTAAAATTAAAAAAAAAAAAAAAAAAAGTTATGTGGTCAGGTGAATCCATCCATCCATTATCTATACACCGCTTAAGGGTCGTGGGGGGCTGGAGCCTATCCCAAGTGACTCAGGGTGAAGGCAGGAGATACCCTATACAGGTCACCAGTCTGTCACAGGGCTACACTTAGAGACAGACAACCAAGCACACTCCCATTCACACCTACACACAATTTAGAATCACCAATTAACCTCAACACGGTTTTCGGACCGTGTGGGAGGAAGCCGGAGAACCCGGAATAACTGCATGGGGAGAACATGCAAACTCCATGCAGAAAGATCCTGGGTGTTCTCCCTAGGATGCGAACCAGCGACCTTTTAGTTGCACTGCAGCCCTCTTTTGATGATATCTTTTGAAAAAATGGGGCTCATCTCTTTGTAAAAATAAACTTGGTGAGTGTTTAACATAGAGCACTAAAGCAGTTCTGGAAGCTGGCTGTGTACAGAAACATGCTAATGCACTGTATTATTTTAGTATAAAAGATAAGGACAAGGAGACCTGAGGTTTTATTCTGAAATGATATTTATATGTACTGAACTGAACAGTACTGGTGGCATTTCTTGCTTTTCTTTTTTCAAACTCAAGGTGGGAGTGTTGCTTTGTATTTGATTTGTCACCACACAGCGAGTGGATGCATTGTTCTCAAGACAGGAATTACAGTTTTCTCTTCAGCAGAGCCGTAGGACTTTGTATAATGGGGGGAAAAAAAACTCTAGTAAAATTATCAGCTCATAGCTCTTTTGGATCACATCTATTAAATGGCCCTTTAAACTCCGGCACTAATGCACTTATTGTGCATTTTTCTCTTTAGGTCATTAAGGACTTAGAATTTCTCTCAGTCTCTTATTGCATTTATTTTCATTCCACATGCTACAAACCTGCAAATTATATAGATGATTATAAAAAGAACCACACGCAGACACACACACACACACACACACACACACACACACACACACACACACACACACGTTTTTTTCATTTCCCGTTCCAGGAGCGTGAATCAAGGTTATCCATGCCTGTGTGTACTTCATCTGTGACTCATTTGTTTTCTGGATTGGTTGGGCAATGAAATGTTGACTGCATGGAACTTTTTCAAGAAAACACAGTTAGAAAAAGCACACATGTGGCCAATCCTGGCTTGATCAGGTACTGCCACGTTTCACATCTTGATTTCACTTTGCAGATGAGGGCGTTCAGTTTATTGATGTTACTGTATTTCTTATTGACCAGTAATGCTGCTCTGAACTTTCCTGAAGGTTTGAACTCAAGGTTTTTCAATCAGGTTGATGGGAAACACAGCCGTGCCTGGCTGCTGTATATAACCTGTATATCAGTCTGTTTTTCTTTACTACCAGTTAAAATGGAATCACCTCCCTGGGTTTTAAAGTCTTATTGATCATTGTTAAAAGACAAATTGCCTGGTGAGCAGTTTAAACTACATGGACAGGCTCTTGAAGAATAAAGACTGAGGATTTTTTATTTATTTATTTTTTAATCAATATGCTTTTTGCCGCCTTTTATTAATTTATTTCAATTTTATTTCATGCAAGTTTCTTGACATGTTTGATATTTCTGTCTTGTCCTTGATTTCTATTTATAGTCTAACCTTTCCTCACAGTGTAGCACAATGAAACACTTTAGCATTGCTATATTATACAACTTAGACTCTGCAGTTCAGAATAATACACCAGTTTTAAACTACAAGCAGATTACAGATAATTGGTTTGTTTGGATTATGAAATTGTGCTGTTATTTATTTGGTGTGGACAAACCCAGAAATACTATTTTTTGGATGCAGAGTCATAACTGCATTGCAGAAATAAAGGGCATATGCTTTGATATATAATACTGTTATGTGCTTGGTCAGTCTGATTGTCCAAAGCATTGAATTACTGGGTACTGATTGCACTAATGACAGGGAAAACGGGGTGACCCTTCAAAGGTACACTGGTTATTTGGTTAGTTGTTGCCTGTAAATTATATATTTTTGTAAGTAATTGTGTCTGTTGAATTCTATGTTATTAACATAAACTTTGGAAATCAGTCCAAAAAAAAAAAGAAAAGAAAGAAAAACCCTTTATATTAATTGACAATACTATGAAAACGTTGGCATAAATACACACTATTTGATAATTCTTGAATAATATTTGGGTTTACATCATGCACAGTTTAAACTCTGTGCATAATAATACTTTTACTTCAGTTACTTGCTATGGGGTGTTTTTACACTGCTGCTTTTGCCTGAATAATCGGTAAAAAAAAAAAAAAAAAAAGTAAAGATGCAGTCAATAGCGATCGCACATGTGACAATTAGAGAGGTCGAGTGTCATCGCGAGATCTGAGTGCGGGATTTCCCTCGGCGGTAGGTGGAGACTGGACACAGCAGAGTGGAGTCGGTATCCAGGCAGCTGCTCTGTCTCTCTCTGCCTTTCTGACAGCTAGGCTAGCTTGTAAACAACAGCAAAAAAGCCCCGGCTGTGTCTTAGAGAATTTAATGACTGAACACACCGGTGTTTTTTTTTTACTATTAGTTTCCGCGTCCGCCGGTATTCTTCTTTTCATTTCCACTACATGTCTTTGGTTCCCGTTGAGGAACGACTCTGCAACATACTGAGGCGCTGATGTTGCCTAAATGAGCTAACCTCTCAAGTGTCTGCAAAGACAAAAGCAACGTTTTCACCGGCACCTAAGGTAAGAGTTATTGTACAGAGAAAGATTTAATTTGTTTGTTTAGCACAGAATATTGTTCTTGTGTCGGTAAATTTCCTTTAGCTTGACTGTCACAGGGTTTTGCCTTTTCAGGCACAGCTGTGTGTATCTCAGAGAGAAGCGTGTCCAGCGGCGACCTCTTCAGAAAGAAGCTACCAGCTGATATAGAGTTAGGATGTTTTTAATGATGTTTGTGTGCTGTGTTTATCTATGTGTGTGTGTGTGTGTGTGTGTGTGTGTGTGTGTGTGAGAGAGAGAGAGAGAGAGAGAGAGAGAGAGAGAGAGCGCACGTACAATTGACACATGTCCAAACTACCTTAGACATGCAATATATATATTTTTTAAGATGAGATAGTCAATGATCATCCAAGACAGATGGTGCTGCATCCATAGCTCTGTGTCTCTGTGAGAAACAAGGGTTAACCATTCATCACACAATTTTCTCTTTGTAATACTCATTAATCAGTATAATAATAATAATTACTGTGTGATCTGTGGTCATTTGCCTTAAACAGTGTAATTAAATTCTCATCAGTAACTCGAATCTTACAATAATAACTACTGACTATTATTTTAAGCATTGTGCTTTTCCGTCCAGCGCTGTAACTGCACAGTCTTGGGCTAATATGTGTATATATGTCGACAAGATATTTTCTTGGCTGCTTCCAAGTAATGACACAAGTGCTATGAAGGTGAATATACCATAACACTGCTTGTGTTGTGTTTATGGTCCATCAACTCCCAGACGAGATGTTATTTCATGTCCCTTGAGTTTGTAATACTCTCCTGTATGACTCAGATAACATCTACAGTTGTGGCAAACGTTCTGCAACTGAATATTTCAGTTACACTGATGTGGTTTATTTTAAGCCCCTTGCCATCCAAATGCAGGCCTTGAACCCCAAATTGAAAAGGACTTGTTTGTACAGGCTGTTTCAGAGTCATACAAGGCCATATTGCATCCAAGGCTTGTTTTTAATATGCCGGATGTAAGATTTTGATTGACTGTACTGACTGTCAGTTTAGAATGTATAAGCTGTAGGGTAATGTGATCTTGTCCCAGCTTGCTTGCATCACTGCAATTTGACTTCATATGCCAATTTTCTTTGTTTCTTCTGCCCCCTTTTATGTCTGAAATAAGTGGAGATGTTCAACAGGGTCCTCCGTTACAGACCCAGAGCTCACTTTGATCTGCATTTCTGCTCTTGTCTTTGGGAATAATTCAGCGCTCTTCTTTGCAACTTTCCACGAAACTGTAGAGTTTGAATTTCCCTCTGTGAATACTCTTGCATTTTTAAGGGTTAACTGATATTCCTGTATTCTCAAATTCTCTAACTGGTGAGCAGAATTGATGTGCTTGGCTTTTTACAGTTGATAGATTTGCACACAGTAGGTGGTTCAGTGCTTTGTTAGAAAGCTGATTATACTATCCATCATCCATTATCAATGGACATTATCAATACACCTCTTAATCCTCACTAGGGTCCCAGCTGACTCAGGGGGAAGGCAGGGGACACCTAGGACAGATCACCAGTCTATCACAGGACTGCACAGAGAGACAACCAAGCACACTCGCATTCACACCTATGGGCAATTTAGAATCACCAATTAACCTCAGCATGTTTGGGGGGTGTGGGAGGAAGCCGGAGAACCCGGTGAGAACATGCAAACTCCGCACAGAAAGATCTCAGGGGCCTCATTTATTATCAGTGCGTACGCACGGATATGTGCGTAGAGCGTGTGTACGAACATTCCTACGCAAAGTATGGATTTTATCAACTTGTACTTATACTTAGGAATGTGCGTAAGTATACGCACAACTCTGACCATGTGTGCACACATAATCTAGCGGTAGAACAGTGAAACTACAAATAGATAGCGTTCAGGGATTTTTACCACCGGTCCATTCCAGCGTGAGGTTGGAGACATATGCAGCGTTTCCCAGTCATCACTGAGCAGGATCATACCAGCAGTGTTGGATGCCATAACTCCCCTGACCCCAGCCTACATCCAGTTCCCTTACAGCCATCACCAATGAGCCCAAATCAAACAGGGACTTCACGCCATTGCTGGATTCCCAAACATAAGTGGAGCCATAGACTGCACCCACATCGCAATCAAAGCACCATCACTAAACAAATTTAATTTTGTAAACAAACAACGGTTTTATTCAATCAACGTACAAATAATTTGTGATGCACATTTGTGGCTATCAAACGTTGTCGCCCAGTGGCCTGGAGGAACGCACCACTCATTCATTGAGCAGAACAGTTCTGTGTGTGTGCGCGTCTCCAGGCAGGAGCTGTTGAAGATGACTGGCTTATTGGTGAGTGTTACAAAGTGTGAAATGTTTTCGCTGGACTTAGTTTTGTTATTAAAACATCTCATCTATAGGTGATCAGGGTTATCCGCTGGGTGAACATTGGGTATTCATTTGTCCTCCTCCAGTTACAGTCATTTCTCTTTCATGAGCTGTGACGTGTTTTTTGGCAATGAGCTTAATGTTAAACCAATGTTTAAAAATTTCTGCCTGCGATCTCTTCTCTGACCCAACAGAAATAACTGCGGCGGTTATCTTGTCCCATGCAGCATTTTTTCTTTCACGTCTTATCCCAAAATTTCATGCACCAAACAATATTTTCTGGTTTGCGTCAACCTCACTGACGAGTACCTCGATTTCAGTTTCAGAAAAGTTCCTCTTTTTCGCCCTTTTTGCCCTTTTTATGCACGTTTGATATATACAGATTTTTTTGTACTTACGCATACTCTAAATTTCATGCGTTTGACAGAATTTAGAACCTTTTCTACGCAGTGATGATAAATGATACCCCTAACCAGGACGTAGACTGGGGATCTTCTAGCTGTGAGGCGACGGCTCTAACCCCTGAGCCACTGTGTGGCCTCCGGTTATGCTAAAAACCCTAAAAACATACTTCGGTCAAAGTGCACATTAACATCTTTGCAAAAATATTTATTCTGTAGCAGTCCTTTTTAGGTGTTCTTAGATTTAAAGGATTGTGATGGAACTGGTGTGCAGCCTCAGATCTTCAGAGAAACACAAAGCCAGATTGTTGGCACAATGACCTCAATATGGAACCTGAAGAGCTGCATCCAGCAACAGTCTCTTGTCATTCTGCGCTGTGTTGGTCTGTACTGAGGTTGCGTGGCAGTTCACCAAGTGTACATTTGCTTAACCAAAAAGCTAGTCTTCCTCCTTGAACCATGAAAAACAGAAAAATGCAGTTTGAAACCCCTTCTGGTACAGCATAAAGCTCACCTTTGTGTGCTGTCTGCATTTGCTGAAATTCAAAAGGCACCAGCTTTCCCCCCAAAATACTAAGTTACTATCTTTTTTCCCCCAATGACCCATTATGGTCTCAATAGCTAAATCCAGGCCCTCTAATACCATTGATTATTTTTGGTAAATGGTATTTAAGGCTCATAGGAGGCTTTGGTGTTTGACAATTGATTGATTGATTGATTGATTGATTGATTGATTGATTGATTGATTGATTGATTGATTGATTGATTGATTGATTGACAGCTATAATTAACAGTTGGCTGACCTGCTGTTTCTTCTGGTTCCTGAACTCACCCTTTCTCAGACATTTGGGGCTTCTGTTTAAAAAATAAGCTGTGATTTTTTTCCAAACTTGTGGTTCTGCTGTGTGTTTGTGGTTTAAGAGTTACACCAACTCGTAAGCTTGTGTTGGCTTAAGTCCGAGGTAGCAGGGTGAGCTTCCAGAGTGTGAAAGGCAGCATGCTCTCTCCTTATATGGAATGTTCTGGATTCAAACTGATATGGCACAGACAAAGCACAAAAAAAGTCTGCAACTCTGAGCTTCAAACAGTCTCCAGTCCAAAGCAGTGGGGGAAGCTACACCTCACTACATCCATCCCTACATACTGACTATGGGTGCGCCACAATGTGGTGCAGACCAATACAAAACACACCTTGACAGCCTTGACAAGTGACAGAAAGGAGAGATTTATGCTTTATATTCAAACTGTATTTCTCAGTTTTACAAAAGAAAAAGAAGAAGAAACTAGCTGATTCACTAAGCGTGTCTAAGGGAGTCACCCAGGACCGTCTCACACTATGTGCAAATGGCCTGTGCAGATTCAAAAATGTACAGACCAGTGATGGGCCCTTAAGTTTATTTTACTTAAATTACTTTCCTTTTTAGTTTGCAGGTTCATAATTCATAATAGCAATTGGTAATAACTTTACATTTTTCTTATATATTAGAATCTTTTTGACTGTAATGATGCAGTGCAAAGACTTGTGAGCTTTTGGACACCCAAGATGAAGGTTTCTAACTGATTTAGTATTTTATTTGGCCTCCATAAGATGTCAGGGTCAAACGTTTATGAGGATGCATTTGCCAGAGGCTTTATTAAGACAGGAAACTGTTTGGACCCAAAGATTGGAATAATTTGTGGTTTATTTTAAAACAAACAAAAAAAATCACTGACTTCATATTGCATGAGGCCTCACAAATTTGTGCTGTGAAACCACATTTTGTTGAAAACCACAGAACTCTATTTGAAATTCAAACTTTCCAAAATATTACGTATGTTGTGATAAATTTTGGGGGATTATGTATAAACTGATACGACACAGGATTTTCCATTATAAGACTTTGGTGCACCTTCCAAACATGTTTCAAATGTGCCTATGCCAATGAACTAAAACAGCTATGCTAAGTGGTCTTTAGTGAAAGGACACAGTATTGTCTTGACTATGGGTGAGGTTAGTCTTATATTTGGGAACTTTAGGGAAACAATTGCGTGTCCAGTTAGTCTTTTTAAAAATAATTCTAAAAGTCATCAGGCTAGTGATCTTTTTCAAGCCTGTTTATAGTGACTCATTCAGAGTTAATCAACCATAGAAGTGTTTCGTTGGCCCGGTTTTAATTTTGAAGGGTTTCTGATGGCTCCTTAAAAATGTTTTGCTGTAATGGAGAAAATAAATTCATGATAAGTGAAAATGAGCTCATGGTGTCAATTATGAGCTAATAAAGACAGTCTGGATCTTATTTATTAGTCACTTTTTAAGACAATCATTCATTGCTGGATGTAGTGTATATGGATGTCTATGTTTTTAAGCAGTTACGGTGCAGAGCTACTAGCAGGTGTCCTCAGATTGATATGAAACTACTGCCTTGAGTCTGTGTGACATATATTTGTTATCTGCTCATGCCTACCTTGATGCACACAGGCATGGACTGTACACATGGACACATGCGCAAACATGTAACTGTTTATAGACAATCACAATTATAGTTCAAAAAGACCTACATTCATGTTCTCTGTCTACATGTATTTTGAAATGCATCTGTCCTTTAACAGTTGTCAAGCAAAGGTCAAAGGGGCTCAAAGGTTTCTTTCGTTGCCACCATGTCCTGCATAGTACTGAATAGGATGAAAATCCTTCTGGATTCTCAGGACACCCAAATCTCCAAAACAGATGGGATCAACAACTTTAGAGCTTGGACACTGGCAGATATCTTCAAATGTGCATTCAGCTTTCATGTTCTATTTATGTCCATTTTCTGGAATATTGCCTGTTGTCCTGGGGCAGCGCTGAAGTGCTGTGCTGCGATGTTTTTAGAGGATGTCCTTCTCACTTTGTTCCTTTTTGTTGGTCTGTCACTTACACACACACATTCTGCAGATTGTCCACGCCAACCTCTGTATCTTCTGTGTCCCTGGGGAAGAAGAGACAGCACAATGTAGTGTACAGTCTTGGTGTTTTATCTTCTGTATTGCAGAAGGCATAGTAGGTCACTGCTAGCAGTTGATATAAAGAAGCAAGAAAAAAGTTATTAAGTAGCTGGCTATCAATCAGGCAAGTAATCAGTCTCAGTCTGAAATAGGCAAGTAGTCAGAAGTGTGACGTGTCAAACACAGACCAGGGGCATTTTCTGACACTCACTGCCAGTCATTATGAAGCAGCCAGCTTTTCACCCCTAGACTGGATGGCATGGCACTGTGTTTATATAACAGGACTCTGTGTGTGTGTGTGTGTGTGTGTGTATGACTGTCTGTCCAAACGTGTTTGAGAAAGAGATGCAAAGTGAGCGAAAGGGTATGAGACTTGTCTTTGTACAGCCAGATAATGGCTGCTGGGCCATTAATTCTCCCTAGTGCCACACTGAGCTCCAAGCAGCTTGATCCAAGCTGACAGGCCACATTTAGTCCAGGAATAAAGATGACAACGAATAAGGACATGACATCATGGCCAGAGGAGCTAAGCAATCAAGTGGCCAAAGGGAAAGAAAACAGGTTGAGGGAAGCAGAAAAGCAACTACAGTGATACGGGCTTTGTTCTTCTTTTTTTTATTTAATTATTTTTTGAAGAGGTTTGTAAGGCTCTCAGGGGTGATTTAAAAGGGGAATATATGGGGGAAGAAATGTAGAGAAAGAGGGAAGGTTAACTCCAAAGAGGGAGGGATGGTGAGCTGTAAGGAATGATGAACACCTGGGAGCGACTGAGCAGCTACAGTGCAGGGCCACTGCCACCACTTCTCTCCCACAGGCTCCCCGGCTTTGGCTTTCTAGTGTTCTCATTAAAATGCATTAGACTTTCCAGGCTGCCCTGTGCTGCTTTCCACCACATCATCGGGGTGCTTATCATCTCCAGAGCAAACAGATATGCTAACCTAGTAACACTGGGGAAGCCGGAGCTTCAGTGTCAGCATCGAAGGCTGCGCTGAGAAAGCAGTGACTGACAGACAGTTTATGAGGGGGTGTGGTGGTCTTGAAGGGATATTATTTAAGATGAGGAATGAAATGTTCAAGAAGACATGACAGTTACAGATCAGTGGACTTGAAGTTTGAAGGAAAGCTACGCTCAACAGAATTGTACCTAAATGCTTATGTAAACGTGTGGTCGTGGCTGGACAAATAACGTATTTAGTTGATTTTTGAGGCGAAGTATAAACCCTTGCAGCAAGCTTCAAAAGCTCCAGTCTGTGTTTCTACAAAATCACTGATGGTGGAGTTTAAGGTCTGCTTTGAAAAATTGTCCTTTTTTCACTTTCTGTTAATTAAATAACTAGAAGGCATTTGCATCCAGAATTTGCAGATATTTAGTGGAATCTATTTTCCCTCTGTCCGTGTGGGGTTTTCTATGCCACTGGCTGCCACACAACCCCAGAGCACAGTATGTCCACCACCATGCTCAAAGGCTGGCAAACTGGTTTTTTCCCCCCATCAAATGTTTCCTTCCTTTATTTCTTTAAACATACCTTTGTGATTATGGCCAGTGAGCTCAGATTGCACTTGTTTCTAACTCTACTCCCACTGATCCAGATGTTGCTTTGTAGTATTCAGACATTTACTTTTGCAATGTTTAAAATGATAAATATGTACTTTTTTTCTATAGAACTTTTCAGAACTGGAGTTACAAGACATTTTACAAAAAAGAGCTCCAATAATACATTAAAGAGGCAACAATAAAATCTGATGATGACTCCTCCAAGTAGACCCTGTTTGTCTACATGGCAGGACAGGAATGTACAGAATCAGATATCAGACATAGATACTGACAGGAGATGTTGGAGCAGAGAGAGGGGGAGGAAACTGTTGTCATTGCAGTTATGTGGTGTGCATCTAAACCAGTAACTTCCCTTACAATATTCATCTTCTCCTGCATTGATCTTTATCCTTATTTGGTAAAACTTGAGCTTTCTGAACTTCATTGCATCACTACTTGTTTGGCCATCTTTCTGTTTCAGAGCTGACAGGTGAATTTGATCTCTTTTTGTTTAAAAAAATATTCAGTCCCTCCCTTTTTTGTGTAGATGATCGACCCAATTACATGCTGTCTGGCAATGCCTTCAAGCATAAAGTCAGCTACCAATATTTTTCAATTCAGACCCAAAATAACTGTATTGTGCTGAGTTGTATTTGAGGGTTGAGGCTTTTTAAGAAATTTGAACTCACTTATATGTGCGCGCACACACACTTGTGTAGCCATAATTTCAGAGGACATTAAGCTATCTCACAAAAATGTACAGGGGATGTTCTCTTAACTTAACCATGACGACTACTTGCCTAACCCTAAGTCTTACTCTAACCTTATCCTGACCTTAAATCATGTTTTCTCCTGAAAATTTACTGATTTAAATATAGGGACTTGTTTTTTATCCCTATAAACAAGACATGTCCCCATAAATTGACTATGTAACACCTGGACCACACATGCACATACAGAAAAACGAAACAAAACAAACAAAAAAACAGCTACTGCTTTTGCCCAGAAGTTTTACTCGGAAATGATATTTTTTATATCTGTGCATAAATGTATGCTATTTCAGGCATACTTTCAGGCTGATTGAGAACTATTATACATATAGGCAGACCGTCTCAAGGTTTATTGGGAACAGAAATACAACTGCATACTGCTGATGTACAAAATGGTTTTGTAGCTCGCCTGGTAGTCTATGCCGTGGTGCAGTACAGTGCGTAAACTCTGTTTTTGAATTTTTATGTGAATGTTAAGAAAATTAGTGTCAAAACTAGAGCATGACTTTATCATAATGAAATCAGCCTTTGACTACCCCCAACACTTACATTGTCTCTTGAGATCATTTGCCTGTTGGAAAATGATAGTCAGTGCAAAGTGAAATGTTGATGTAACTGGGCTAACGGGCCCAAGAGCTCTGTGGTTGCTTTGGCACTGAGGCTGCTATGCCTTTAGAAATAGTAGCTCTGTTTCCTGACTTGATAATTAATTTGAGCACAGAAGTGTCCATCATTCAGCAAGGTTTTAGTACCTTGATCAGGGATGTTTTTAAAGCACCGTTAATCAATATTTGCGCAATAATAAATGAAAAAATAACTACAAGTAATGTGAAAATGGTTGAGTTTTTTTTTTTGTTTTTTTTTTAGCCCGATTGCTTTGGATTTAAGGGAGCATCTGATGTGTTGTTTCGCTGTGTTCAGTGACCCTGCATCCAGTTTACTGTTAAAAAACCTGGATCGAGTGAATCCAAGGTAAATAAAGTAAAATGTCTAGCAGCTAAAAAGGTACATCTTTACAAATGTATACAGTAACGACATGTCTGTATCATTTTCCTTTTAAGTTTAATTAGTTTTCTTGTTTTGAACGTTGAATGTGTACATTTGAACTGCATTGTATTTTATTTCTGCATCTGTCAGGAGGGATCACATTAACATAAGGCATAATAATAGTGTGTTCATTTCAGTACAGGAGAGGCTTGATGTGACTAATAAAATATGTGCATGTAAATCAGTATCGAGAATTGGCTAAATGAGTTATAAATCATCAGTATATAGGATATCTGCAAAAATCCAACATTGCGCGTGCTTGTGTCAGTTTTCTAGCTGTCCTGGTGACCAATGTAGTAATTTCAGCTCAAGTAATGTGTACGACACAGTGGTATGCAGCGTGCATCTCTGGTGTCAGCTTTGGGCTGTTAGTTTAAAGTTCCCTTTTCTTCCAAACTTTTCCTACGCAAGATGTGCACTCGATACAGCTCTGTTGAATGCACTTTCAATCTCTATAACCTTTTTCTTCAGAGACTCCTGATTTCCTCGTCTACAGCTGATATTTCACTGTATCTCATATGTATTTTCAAAAAACACTTATCTAAATATAAGTAGCAGATGAGACCTGGAATAGACAGATAGACAGTGCCAAAGGACTCAGGTTGGGATCAGGGCCAAAAAACACTTGTTTGGAACATCATAGCTATAATTGGTCTGGTGTGCGTATCATACCGGAAACAAAGAGTGCATGTCTATGACCAGACTTTTTTCAGCAGTACAAGGAAAGATTAGTCATAATTTGTTGAAATGAGCTGCAGTGTCATTTGCCGATAATACAGTTTTGAATATGACTGTGTTACAGTAGTTATGAATTATTGCATTTGAAGGGAGGGAAATCTGATTGACCTCCTGCTTGTGAACATAAGTTTTACAGTAACCAGGTAAACAACTTCTCTGATTTCCAGCCTTAACCTCATTTCTCTAAATAACCTGATTTTCTTGAGTGTGTTAAGGTAATGAGAGAGCATGCACATGTTGGCAAATGACCAACATCAGACACACAGGAGAGAGACATTACTTGCTTGCTTTCAGTGGAATCAAATTATGATGATATGATCATAAAAGTGGAATTAAATATGAACAAAACTGGGTATTAAAGTATTTTGATAGGATCACAATATTTCAAGTCTGTCTTAAAACTTCATGTTTATTGTAATCAAGCTGCAATTTAACCGTGACTAACTGTGAAAAAACGAAAGCCTTTAAACTCTCGATTCAGTACTTTGTAGAAGCTCTTTTGCCAGCGACTACAGTTACAGCATTTGTCTGCAAGGATCATGGAGGGTTGAATGACAAAAATTTTTATGTTAACTTAACATTTAAATTAAATCTACATCGCATTAAAATACAGAAAGTCAAAGGGTCTACTGCAAGTTAATGGGCACAAAACACAGTCCTGGTTTTGTGCCAAAATGTATTCTAATATGAAGCCATCTGAGTCAGATAAGTGAAGGCTTCCGAAGTAATGGTTGTTGTTTTTTGTACAAGATCCTACCTTTTTGTTCCTATGCCTTTGCTTTGTCACAGGGACACACTGAAAGTAGAATGTTTTATGGAAAAGACTTATTTGGGATCATATTCAATTGATTTTCCAACTGCTGAAATCTCAAACCAACTTCAGGTAAACTTTGGAAACAAAACACATTAGGAAGGAGTCTCTAGCAGGAGAAATGAGTAAAGCAAGCAAAACCAGCTTCGTTGTTCATATGGGCAGCTAACCATTGTTATAAGATTTTGTCTCTAAAATGTATGAACCTATCTTTTAACTAAGTTCTTATGTAGAATTCTTTAATGTATTGCATGTGATCTCATAAACATTTTTCATGCTGTGGTACATACAGTGTATTGTTTTATATTGGCTTGATTTGAACCACTTTGTGCCATATTAACAATGCAGAACTGACTAGTTTAGAGGTACAGTCGTAACTCGATAATCCGACACTAAATGTTAAAACCTTCTTTTATGTCAGATAGCAGACTGTCGGATTGTCAAGACCGAGGTCGAGATACAAGGAGGGCTTGATGCTTGAAGGGTAATTTGTTGTTAATATTTATTGTTTATAGTTGTTATAATAACTAGTGTATTGTTAGAACATTACGCATTGCTGGATTTCACACCTAATTGACCGGTGCACTTGTGCACCTTCCGGCCACTTCCACCCCAGGGGTGCTCTCCGACGGGGTGGAAGTGGGCGGAACGCACATGCCAGTTTAGAATAGCAGTCACAGTTCTGTTTCCAGCATCGGTGGTGGCGGCGGGGAATGGCGGATACACTCAACCGTTACCATCCGTGTTTACTTCCCTAAACACTGAGCACGCTCGCGGCGTGTGACATCATCGTGTCCTCTTCTGCACGAGGGACACTTTTGGGTCCTATGAAGTTCACGCAGGAGATCACATACAAGTCACATTTAATTGGGAATGTGAACAAAGTCGCAAAAAATAGGATTCCACAAAAAAATCTGAATTAAGCATTAAGTCCTGCAGTCTGACCGCAGCCAATCTGTCGGATTGTTAAGTCAGATAATATGCCGTTATCCTTATTTGTGATTGTGTGATAAAATGTCATGTCGGAGTCGGAATCCAAGGCTGTCGGTATGTTAAGGCTATTTTCTATGGGTTCTGTTCATTTTTCCTACAAACCTGTCGGATAGCAAGGTTTTCGGATTTTTAAGGGTCGGATTGTCGAGTCACGACTGTACTATGAATGCATGTAACAACAGTTTCTGACCATTCACAGGGTCTGTGCAATGATGCTGGAAAAAAGTTAAGGAAAAGAATTACAGATAATTGAGAGGAAATAGTGGCTCCAATGTAAATATGTAGAATGATCCTTAACATTTATTTATTACTTGGTTTATAGATGCGTTTTAAATGGAAACTTTACATTGGTGTGATTTGAAAGTATTAACAGGGTAATTGACAAGAACCCTTAAACAAGGGCTTTACAAAACCATGTGTGCCATTGGTCTGAAGTCTGTGTGAGGTGTGATTGGTCTCTCGTTAACTGTTGGGAAATGGCATATACATGGTTTTAATGTGTAGGCATTTTTTATGCATGTGGCCCCAGGACTCAAAATGAGTGTATTATTTACCAGTGTATACATATACATTGAGAAACAGAATATGGATATGAGATCATTCCCTTGTATGAGCATCACTCAGGGATTGAATTGCCTCTCATAATTGATGATATTTGGAACTGTTGTAACCTTTTAACTCATTTGAACATTCTTATTCTGGGGTAGTTTCTTAGCTCGCTCTATCACGCTGCTAAGGAGATACAAAAGCCTCTTTTCTTCAAGGTCAGTTTAAATTACTGCACGTATACACACACACACACATATCAGATTCTGAAAAGTGCCCCGTTGTTTTAGGCTTCCTTGAGCTACATAACCTGGCTAGATCCAGAGCTAGGTCCAGGTCCCTGTTTGCTGCCTGTAACACGTGGCGATGCAAATGAGGGCGTTTTGTGCGTGCTGTGGTGTCTTGCAGTGCCTTTGACATTTCGAAGCTTTCGGTTTCTTGGCTCGGGCAAATTGCAGAGAGCATTCACATGCGTCCCTGTGGGAGCCTGTGTGCAGTGAGTAGGATTAAGCAGGACTGCTGGCACTGTGAGCCTTGCACCGCCCTTGTCCTTGTGGAGTGAAGGAGCATGCAGGCTGCCTGCCTAATGTTAGCCTCACAAGCAGCCTCCTCGTCACACTTCATTTCACTTTATTTTTGCTGCTGCGTCAGCATTAAGGCGATACTACAGTCTATAGTGTCTGTGCTGCTTTGATTTACATCCGCTATGCTTCACTGTGACATTTGTCATGGGAAATATCATTAAGCTTTTTATCAGGTTATTATGCAGTAAGAGACTTTTCTGGAAGGAAATAAAGACAAATCTTTTCTTGGTGGCCTGTATGACCTGCATTGCTTTCTCTTTTGGCTTTAGTATTTAGATTTATTTGCACATAGACAATGGATTTTCTCCTTGCTGTTAGTCTCCCTGTCCAGATTGACTTTCTTCCTCTTGACCATATGGCTCATCCAACAGCACATGTTCTCTTAAAAAGCAAAATTGTAGGTCAGCAATAACTCATGTGTGTGTCCTTCTTGACTAATAGCAGTTTTTACAGGAAGGTCAACAGTGAAGGAGCTGTCAGGGTTCGAAGCTTGGCTATAGATTTTTGCCTTTAGGTATCCTTCTGTCAAGAATGCAATTCAGGCTAAGTTGGGGGGGAAGCTTTGTCCCTAGTCTCTCTGTACCTGTCATGCAATTAAGGTGGGCACGAATCACCTAATTTGACAAGGATATCAAAAGCCGCCTCTGTTCCAACAGTTGGAACAATCTGAGATTCTGAGAATTTGCTGCTTCTGTCTTAACCCTTTAAGTTAATATTTTTTTGGTCACAACAAGAGATTTGAGAACCTCACCTTGGACTAACAATGTCTATAACTGCTAGCTTTGTAACTCGCTGTTATTACTGAAAATTAATAGGTAAGTAGTTAGATGTATAGCAACCAGTTTAACCTTCAAACCATATTAAAGCTTAAGCACTTTGATTTGGAAAGAAATTCACATTTTAGAAGAAAGAAGAAAGACATGTTTATAATTATTCACTGAATCTCCACTCTTCTCTTTTTTCTGTAGCATCTGTACATTGCTTGATTTTGAATGGAGCAGTTTAGTTTGATCAGTTTGACCCTGTTGTCAGTGACATATTGTACTTGCATGGATGTCAGAAATAGCCTAGGGACTCTGTTCAGCTCCTGCAGAGCAGAGACAGCACGCAAGAAAATAGAGGAAGAGCAGAAAGAGAGAACACGACAACGACGGGGCTAAAAAGCAAAAGTGCACATCATGTAGGACAGTATCTGGAACAAAACGATACAGTGTACAGGATAAGGGGGAGTATTGTAAAAAGGTTGGAGCAGTAAGAGAAATATTTGAGATGTGAATGGTTACTGACTAAGGAAAGTGACAAAACAAAGTTTACTATCATGTCTTCATGCTAGGCCTGTGTCACTGTGACACGTATGAACTGGTGCGATGTGAGTGTGTGTGTTCACCTTGGCTCCTGTCATAGTTCAGTTTGACCTGATTTAGTTTACTTTCTGTGAGAAGGCCACTTTCAGAGAGGGAAAGAGTTGCTTTCTAAATCCCATTTTGTCACATCCTGGATGTCGTACAAACACAAAGCTTTGATTTCACGCCTCTCCTACCTTCTATAGGTGCATGTTGGTAAATGCATGGATTTGCACAATTGGGGAATGACATGGCATATAATTGCTTAATGTGAAAACCTTTGTTGTAAGTCTGTTAAACTAGTCCTTAAATGGGTATTTAGCATGCTAGTTGCCTCGTGTCTGCAGGCAGCTGCTGGCCATTAGCCGTTGGTTTGAGTTTGAGTCGCTCAATGACTCACTTGTTCTCTCAGTATGCAGATGAGAAGAGTTGAGAGCAATACTCTTGTTCTTTTCTCTGTGCCTCCTCACAGTGTAATTTGTTTTGACATATCTAGGGAAGCTGACAGGGGATGTAAGGTTAAGAAAATGTCTCATTTGCTCGCCAAGGTAAATAGCCACTATTCCCAAAAGTGATGAGCTGAAACCTGCTCTGATGAATCACTAGATTGTATTGCTTATGTAAAGAGGTGCACTGCAGTGTTATAGGTCTAACTATTGACTTCTTAATTATATTCGTACTCGTCATTATCTCCTGCAATGATAGTTAGGTAACTATTTGCAGTAACAATGACATTTTTAAATTGGATGTATGATTGATTTTTTTTTTGTTTTGTTTTTTTAACTTATGTCCTTTTTTCCCCCTTCCCTTTCTCTGCTTTCTCCTCATCTACCCTGTCTTGAAGTCGTTGCCAGGCAGCGGATGTCTCGTCGCCTCCCTCTGAGGTCAGAGGCCAGTTGGAGTTGGGAGGTGGGACCTCAGCAGCAGCAGCAGCAGCAGCAGTAATGCGGGCTTCGGTGGCAGGCTGCAGGATGAGCGTGGGTGCGCTCCTTAACGGGCTGCTGGTTTCTGTGGTTGCAGCTCTGCTTTGGAAGTATTCCAAGCTGAGTGAGCATGCTGCCTTGCTAGAGGAAGAGCTGCATATGACACAGCAGTCCCAGGAAGTCTCACAGGCTCGCATCGACTACCATGTAGCCCTGCAGGCTCTTCAGGAACATGGCACCCGCATGGTCTGTACTGGCAAGATGCACACCGACCGCATCTGCCGCTTTGACTACCTCTGCTACTGTTCTGAGGCAGAGGAGTTTGTGTTCTTCCACTCTAATTCCTCTGTCATGCTGCCTAACTTGGGGTCCAGGCGCTTTCAACCTGCCTTACTGGACTTGTCCTCGGTAGAGGATCACAATACCCAGTACTTCAACTTTTTAGAGCTTCCAGCTGCTGCTTTAAAGTTTATGCCCAAGCCTGTGTTTGTACCAGATGTGACACTGATCCTTAACCGGTTTAATCCCGATAACCTAATGCATGTATTCCATGATGACCTACTCCCAGCCTTTTATACCATGAAGCAGTATTCAGACTTGGATGATGAGGCTCGTCTTGTGTTCATGGAGGGCTGGGGCGAAGGCCCACACTTTGACCTATACCGACTTCTCAGTAGCAAGCAGCCGTTACTCAAAGAACAGCTAAGGAACTTTGGAAAGCTAATGTGTTTTACTAAATCTTACGTTGGCCTGTCCAAAATGACTACCTGGTACCAGTATGGCTTTGTTCAGCCACAGGGACCAAAAGCCAACATCTTGGTCTCAGGGAATGAGATCAGGCAGTTTGCCAGGGCTCTGATGGAGAAAATGAACATTTCAAGGGTGGATGAGGCAGAGAAGGATGGAGGGAGTGCTGAAGATGAAAAGGACAAAGAGAAGAAGGATGAATACATTGTTGTATTTAGTCGTTCAGCAACAAGGCTGATACTGAATGAAGCAGAGCTAATCATGGCACTGGCCCAGGAGTTCCAAATGAGAGTGGTCACAGTGTCCTTAGAGGAACAGTCTTTTCCCAGTATTATCCAGGTGATCAGCGGTGCTTCCATGTTAGTCAGCATGCATGGAGCTCAGCTTATCACCTCGCTTTTTCTCCCAAGAGGAGCTGCTGTGGTAGAGTTGTTCCCTTTTGCTGTGAACCCAGAGCAGTACACGCCGTATAAAACCCTAGCCTCACTTCCAGGCATGGACCTTCACTATGTCTCCTGGAGGAACACAAAGGAGGAGAACACTGTGACCCACCCAGACAGACCATGGGAGCAAGGAGGCATCGTTCACTTGGAAAAAGATGAGCAGGAACGAATCCTGGCAAGTAAGGATGTCCCCAGGCACTTGTGCTGCCGCAACCCAGAGTGGCTCTTCCGGATCTATCAGGACACTTTGGTGGACATCCCATCCTTCCTGGAAGTTCTCAGAGAAGCCATGAAGACCAAGCCCAACTTGAAAAAGGCCAAGGCAGCCAGCACAGTCCACCCGGGTCGGGTCAGAGAGCCCCAATGTCAGACTTCAGTACAAACCTCGAATGAGGCAAAACTTACAGTCTCTTGGCAGATCCCGTGGAATCTGAAATACCTTAAGGTAAGGGAGGTGAAGTACGAGGTGTGGATCCAGGAGCAAGGAGAGAACACCTACATGCCTTATATCCTTCCACAGCAGAACTACACTTTTTCAGAAAACATTAAACCCTTCACCACCTACCTGGTGTGGGTTAGGTGTATCTTCAACAAGAACCTCCTGGGTCCCTTTGCAGATGTTCTTATGTGCAGGACCTAGTACGAAAACAAGGCCAGTTTGGTGATGTGCAGTTCACACAAAAGTGGAATAATGCTTGTTCCACACAATCAAATTGGAACAGGGAACTGTTTGCTCACAGTTTTTCCTGTGGGAGTTAGCAAATGTCATAAGGCTTGTTTCTAGAGTCCAGGAACAGGCTGTTGAGCTCTTGCACAGTGATGTTTCCATGTCCAGCACAAAGTTCGAAGTGACTCCAAGATGAAGACTTGAACCACAGGGTCAGAACTCAATGGCAATAGCCATTGAGGAGTGGAAAGTATTTTTCCTGTATTTATGAAAGAAAGAAAGAAAGTGCTAAACCATGTCTCTACTGATATACCAGAATTCAAATCAGCAGATTTATTTATGTGAAAAATAATATATAACTTTTTTTAGTATTAGTCAAAACACTGGATCTTTACCTTTTACAGTATGCAATGTAGCTTCTCCGTGGTGAGCAAGAGAAATTTTAGAAAAGCAGGATTTTTTTATGTTTTCTGACTTGTCTAATGTCTACTGTGTGTGTGTATGTATGTGTGTGTGTGATACCTCCGTGGCTTAGTTTACCTACCGATTGTTAGATACATTATTTACAGAACTTAGCCAAAACCAAAGCAACTTTTCCCATGCAATTTCAGCCAATTATCATTCATGCCATATTAAATTCTCATGTTATAGATTTCTCACACTTGCAGTGTTTGCTAAGAACTATAGAATTTCAAACCTTATCTCTAAAAATGTTGTCATGGATTAATATAAAATTCATCAAGCAACATTGTTTTTATGAATTTACTGTTCATGAATTCTTCATGAACAGTAATGTGTGTATTTGACCCTGAGAGCTAAGGTATTCAGTATTATAGACCACTTCATGGATAATTTAATATCTTGAGGTTGTTCTTTTGTGTGTTATATTTATAACACTACAAGTTCCCGCCCACAAAAAATGTATGTCTGTTTTCCTGCAGAAATAGATATTTTTTTTCTTATTGGCACTAATTACAACTGTAATAATTATAATTTTCTGTGAAGCGTACATTTTTTTTTCCACCAGGCTGTAATTAGCATTAAGTAGTTTCCCTCCTGTACCCAGCAGAAGGCTGCTGGACAGTCGGATTTCACTGCCTTGTGTAAAAAGCATTTCATTAAGATAACAAGGTATTTTGCAGCTTAGGATTCCACCGCCTTGTGTAAAACTGTTAATTAAGATTAAATCCTCAGTTATGTGTCTTTTTACTTTCTTTCCTCAAAGGTTTTCTAGCTGGTCTGAAAAAGTCTAATGTTGAGTTTTAAAAGTAAACAGCAGACCCACAAAGCTGCCTGGTAAAGTTGTTTTAGTGTCATATGCAAATGTGCAGTTTATGGGCAGCGGTACGGCAGAAATGTGCTCATCTTTTAACCCCTTGAATTGCAGCTGTAGGTGGTGGCGGAGATGTAGCGAGAGATAGTTTATGGAATGGCACAACTTAAACAAAACACTGCCACCAACATATTGTGTTATATTGTGCCATTGTTGAAAGGATGTCATGCCTTTTCTGTCTCTTTTCTTTTACCTATCTCTCCGCCTTTCTCTTTACCCTTCTTAGGTTTCTCCCCATTTTCTAAAGTTCTCAAATGCAGTTTGTTTCAGTGCATGTCTAAACGATTATGTTATGCCATTGTTATGTATGCAGGATGTGATGGATTAGATTTCTGTGCGAGGACTATTAAAATTATTTTGATTCTGACATGTATGTGTTTATATTGTTGGTTAGATTTGTGTGTGCCCCTGCCCCACCTCTGTACCTCTGTATGTGCTGAGTGAAACAAGAGTCTCTGTTTTCTACATTAGCAGATAGCTAGAGTTTTTTTCAGTAACTGTGGTTTGAATAAAGAAACGTATTTCTTATTGTGTCTGTTTTCTTTCAGTTATATGTGCTATTAACATGATTTTCGAAGGAAAGAAATAAATGTTATAATAAATGAATAAATAAATCAGCTCATTACCTTTTATCTGAGCAATGGAACTTCATGTTGTAGCATTGTGTTGTCGAAGGCTTTTTCTAGCCAATCAAATACTGTAGTTTGCATTTTCTCGCTTTGAAAAGGTTAGATTAAAGTCTGTCTCGTTCCATCTTAAGATGGCAGCCCAGGTAGAAATTGTCAGGGATCTAATTACTAACTTTGTGTTAATGCAGTAGTTCAACATTTTGGGAAGGTATGATGATCTGTTTTTGCAGCCTCAGGCAACTATGTTTGGATGAGAAGGATAATCTGATGAAGGACCTGAGAAGACTGTGCACACCCATGTGGTAGTGACCTCCTAAAGTCTACCCTGCTATATTGTCTGAGTGTAAATGGGACCATAATTTACAAAATGAACATAGAAATTAACTAATTTGAGTGATTGTCTCATTTCTTTCTATACAATAAGACTTGTTCAAATAATAGTCTACATCAACCATAAAGGTGACATGTTAATGCTGCATTTACAACTTGGCCTTTGCTAATATAGTTTTAAGACGATTATTTCAGGTCTCTGGTTTCATGAGTTGTGTTTCATATGTTGAATATTTTTGATTTACTGCGTTTCAGTAAATTGCCCAGAATCAGTTATGGGACCAGGTAGTATTATAGCATAGCATTATAGAAAGTTTTTCACAATGGGATAAAATGAAGCTCACCTACTGATTTGTTCCTCGTCTCTAAACAGATAAAGGGCTAGCTGTCATCCATAATACCTCCCTGCAAGGAAACTTTCTTTTCAGAACCTACTGTGCACTCAAAGGTCAGTGGTCACAGTCACCTGCCTCGTAGCTGAGGGTTCCCATGTATTACTGAACAACACTTCCACAGTGCAGATGCTTGTTGAAGTCGGGCTTTAGCCCATTAGAGCAAAACAAATGAACTGCCCATTCTTATCCTACGGTTTCATATAATAAGAGTGGAGGGGAGCAACAGGCTCCTACAGTGTGAGTAAAACCGTTTCAATTATCGTCACCATTTAATAATTAATTTTGCTAAACCACTTATTCTGTTGCTGTGGGCTGGAGCCAATCCCAGCATGCATCTGGCAGAATGCAGGGAGTAATCAGAACTGCTTGCCAGTGCTTTTGTGGGACTAGTGTCCAATGTCCAACACACTTATTGTACACAATCAGACAGCGGTTGGAAACACAAACTCAAAAAACATCAGCAGACCAGAAGCTGGCAGTCAAACCAAGTTTGTATGTAAATCAGTTTTTTGTGCTAGTTATTGTATTATTTTTGTAATTTTGGCCATAATGAAAATGTGTACTGTCTATGAGGTAAACACACACACAAGTAGTCACACAATTATTATATTTCCATAATATCAAAACCCTTTTTTTAGAAGCACCTAAAATACAACAAATTATTCCTCATTGCACAAGAAAACAGTGTGTGTTCAGCATAATACAAAAATTTACTACAGTGAGCTAGTTACATTTTTAAATGCTGCTTTTTTTCTTTTTTCTGTTTTCAAAAATGAGCTGCATCCACATGGAGGGCAGAAAACAAAGCCTGCCACACAAAGGCAGTAAAGAAGAAATGGCATATTATTTTGTGTGCATTGTTTATTTCAGGAGTTACAACAATTTCAGCGAAGGAAGCATCTGAGTCATGGCTGCATGGAAGAATAGCAAGAAAGTCTGTGTTTAAACTAGGCTGGGACCAAAGAGCAGAAACACAGACACAGGCCAGGCAGAGTGTGGCGAAGTAAATGTATGAGCACAATGAATATTAAAATCTGAACTGAGAGTCTTTGGAGAATTAGGGCTGAACCATAAGGAGACAGGGCAGAAGCTGGGACAGTCAGGAGAACAGAGTTGTGGTTTGGATGAGGGAGCAGAGCAGAGCAGGCTGAGGCTGGAACAGGAGGTCAGTGACTTAGGCCAAGCTCTCACATTAGTTCTGGCCCCACTTCTCTGTTATAGGGCTGTGGTCTGACCCAGTGTTTGGCTTGGATTATCTGGTCATATGAAGGGTTCACAGATCCAGTCTTAACCCTAAGCTGCTTGCAGCCTCACCCCAAATAATATCAAGCACATTTGATATTTAGGAGTGACCATGGGGACAAGTATGAATATCATGGAAGAACCTGGAGCAATGGACACTGCTGACAATCAGTGCTAAACTTTTTAGCCCATGAAACTAACCTTAGCTACAGAAATTAAAACTAATACAATATCACCTCCAGTTCTTGATCATGAACTGATCACATCTTCCAAGCCATTTTCCCATCCAGGCTTTTTTTCTTCTTCTCACTGCATCATTTGAGTTAAACCAAGTTGTTGCAACACAGTCTTTATAGTGTTTTTATCTGTGACCCCATGAGACTAGTTGCCTCTGCCATGATAATCTTATATCCTGTAGTGTATGATGTGCTCTTATTTTCCGATCTTGCAGTGTGTGTGCATGTCTAAGATTAGAAACAAGAATATCTGAAAAGTTTCTCCTTATATGAGCGATGCAACCCCATTTCAAAATCTCCTCCTGTGATGTGGGGCCGACCTTAACTGAGACTCGGACTTGGCGGTAGAACAGAGCAGGCTGAAGCAGGAGCAGGTGGGGGAACTCGACTGAACCTGGACTAGAGGTGAGCAGAGCCGGGTTGAGGAAGGGGCAAGTAGGGAATCTAGGTTTGTAGAAGGCAGCGTTGCAGTAAGTAGGTCCAGAGAGATTTTCCAAAGCATTAGGAGGGAGATGGAGGCAGGTCAGGCACATGTGTAACAGAGTCTACGATCTAGCGACGAGTGGAGATCTGAGCCGGGATTTTACAGCAAAGGAGAATAATGAGTAACAGGTGACCTGGCCGCCCAAGCAGCTGTCTCCACTCCTGCAATTAACACACCGACCCACAGAGCTGGCACTGAGGAAAACAGAGAGAGGGAGGGAGGCTGCCGATAGGCTGAAGCAGAGGACGAGACTGACTGCTTTTGAAAGCTACCATGAGCATAAAGCCACAAAGCATTTTTGTTGTTGGGTTTTTCATATTCCAGTTTCATGTTTGGTTTAAGAAGACAATGGAACACTGCAACAATGCCCCCATCAGCTTTGTCACTGATACGGCAGAGGTACTACAAAGGTCCATTTTCTGCCCAAAACACTGCAACACCAAGCCAATGTTTTTCAGAATTACACTCTGGGTGTGTTTGCCTGGCTGCTACCATCCTGGGTATGGTTGGCTTTTTGGTGTATCCTGGTTCTATGTTACACATGTAAACACCACAACCTGATTTGGAGAAACCTGGATTTGCTAAATATAGTACATGGGGCACTCCCATAGAAGCTGGGATACTGCAGCATCGAAGTACTTTTTTCAGTTTCTCTGCTGGTTAAGATTATCATGGCTGTGATCATGGGTAGTTACAAACTACACACAGATGATCATAAACTTGGACACTGTACTGACTATCTATTCAGGGAGATGCATGAACAAGGATCTCATGTTCTATGTAAATGCTGCATCATCCCCAATATGATGAAAACCAAGATACAAGCTCACATATATAAATGCTCTCATCCTGGAACCTGTTTCAGAAAAGTCCAGTTGGAATTTGCCCAACTTAGGGGCAATATGGTTTTAGAAGAACACAACCTTTTCTGGATTGTGCAGAAATAAATACATTTGAGGCATGTGGAAGGCAAACTTCCCTGAAAATTGTCACATCCTACCTTCCAATACCTACAGTTTAGTTCTGCTAGACCCTGAGTTGCTGACTGGCCCGGTGCTGCAAAGGTTCCTTTCAAAAGTTATGTGATGTTCATTGTCTTGGGTGTTAGAGACATCTACTTTTTGCAGTCCAATGGATAAGGTGTCACTAAAAGTCCACCCACAAATGGTCAGAGTAAACTCTATATATTAAAAAAAAAATCCTTTTCAGACATAGAATATGTAAAATTGCTGACTTACTCAATGTATTGACGGCATTCTGTCATTTAGACAAGTTATGTTAATGTTTCTTACAACAGTGATGAGAGATCGTGATCTTTGCTACGCATGCAAGATTGGACATTAAATCAAGTGACATGTAACACATGGGATCAGAGTTTTCATGCTGTAACATGACAGTCTATTTTTAAAGCAACAAATGGGATTAAGATTAATGTCACATCCTAGACTGTCACCCACTCTAACAATGTCCTACATCTGAATGCCTGAAACTTGTGCATACTTATCTGGTAATGCGACTACATGCAGATTAGACTTGTGCCATGCTGAAAGTCATATGTAAGTGCTACTGAGTCTGATTTAGTACGATTGCGACTCTTGCAGAACAGTAACTAGGGTTCTCATTAAGAAGTTCAGCTGCCTTCAGATTAATGGAAAGGAGTGCATGTCTGAGGGGGCTTAATAGAGGTCAAACCCACAGTGCCAATCAATGTGCATATGAATAAAGGCAATTACATACAATTAGCCAACAGAACAATGGGCTGCATAGTTAGAGGCTGGGCCAAGTTTCAGTGCAGCCAATTTTACTGTTAAGGAAAGGCACAGCATGTGAGAGCACAGTAAGCAGATATGGTAATGTTGTAGAAAGGTGGGGAAAAGGTAAACGCGTACGGTTTTACATTTGTGAAAGCACAGGCTAATAGCTGGTATCATTGAAATGGTTTAACGTTTATAATATATTGTATCCAGTCTTCAATGTACTAAAGACCAGCAGGAGTTCGGCTGTTAGAGGCCAAGTTAGTAGTGAAAATACAGCTCCTATAGTTAATTCTCTCATATAAATTCTACAAAAAGAAGCAGGGCTTACACAGGGTCTGATTTATACACCACTCTGAGTAGCTGATGGCCGATTTATAGGCATCATACAGCTGAGACACACTTTTTTTGTGAGACACAACTTCAGAGACTCTGCAGTTCTGCAACCCTTTGACAGTGTGATGTACTTTTTTATTAAATTTCTAGAAGACAAAAAATGCCTTCTTCACTTATATACCTGGACGGCCTGTTTTGGGGGATCTTGGATGGTAAATTTAAGCCCAAGTTTTTGTTGTGAAGGAGGTTGATTAGACTGAAATGTTGCAATTAATAAACGAGACAGTGAATTGATTTTTATTTTTGTTCCATGTGTGGTTGCCCCGACTTTAATCTCTACATGTCACACACTGTTTACTATGTCACAGTGGTCGACATGTTGCCTGAGAGCACATTACCTAGAAAACGTGTTAAGAAGTGATCACAGTAGAAAAAGCCTGCAGCAGCACAGTGAGCCATCAGCTCTCCAGGTCAGTGGTGAGACTCAGCTCAGCTCCTCTCTTCACTTCCTGTAGTGCTCTCTGTTCCCAGGGCTATTCTCTTATTTTCTGCCAGCTTAACCGCAGAGACAAGATGCCAGCTGACAGGTGCAGATGGGCAGCACTGGGGAAGTGACAGTGGCCTACCCTGGAGCAGGAGACCAGGGAGCCCACAGCAGCACTCAGAGATGGACCGTTGTGTAATGGAGTGTGTGTGAGAGACACTAAGCCTAATTTAGATTCAGCAAACTTAATAAATTATTATTATTAAATATTTTAAATGAGCAAATGAATTCATTTGCACTTCTTAAGCATTTTAATATTCATTAAAATGAGATTGTACATTATTAAATTAACTGCAAATGAATGCCATCTAAAGTGTCCAAGAGAGACTGTAGCCACTCTGGTCCACTCTATTAAGAAATAAAGTATTAAGTCTGATATGTGTTGTCATTGCAAGAGGGACTTTGAGCTCCAACTTTAGGTTTATTTTTAGCTTCTGTGTCTCTTTGAACTAAGTTGCCCTAATAAATGAAATCATATTAAATATTTAATGTAAAGGTGTTAAACCCCAACCATTGATGTGAATTCCACTAAAGCCAAAGGCTGCAAGGACAGCACTTACCATTATAATGCTAAGTTATGTTAAGTACTTTCAGCAGCTTTAGCTTGTGTGTGTGTGTGTGTGTGTGTGTGTGTGTGTGTTCATCTGTCAGGCTTTACTCAGTTTTTATGGTTTGTTTTGTTTCTGATGTGATGGTAGTCCTCTGACAAAGAATTACTTGATTTGTCATGTTTTGCTGCAATTGCCACCTTTGACAGATGTTGTCTCTGATGCATTGTGTATTTCTATCTCTGCAATATAAAGAGAGGTCTGTGTTGCAGGGTTTCTGTTTCTGGCACGAAACGACTCCTCTGCTTCTGTCTTAGTTCGTCCCACCAGAGATGTGAGCAAAGGAGGCCAGGGCGAGATGTGAGGAGAGAGAAACCAAGGCATCATCATCATCGCCTCGGAGCCAGTGTTTTAAAATGACACCAATTGAATATGATGTGTGACACAGCTGGATCACCTGTTCATTCTTTTACCTCCCACTGCATTTTAGGATCTCTGAGAGGAGATGAAGAGGCTAAAATTAGGGAAACAAGCTGAACTCAATGATGGCAACTTGCACCCTTGGACTTTTCATCTAGTTGATTTGAACACTGTTCAATTAATTATTCAATGACAGTTGCACTCCTGGTTTAGGTTGAATAGAAGTGTTTGTGTCACATGTTTGCCCACTCTGACACTGACTAAGACACAGTAGTGTTGAAATGTTAGTCTGTTTACAGAATAATAGCCATACATACATACTCCTTCTGTACTGCATTAGCCTTTTCCTTCAGAGTCCCCAGAAGATCCATCCATCCATTATCTATACACCACTAGGGCCGTGGGGGGCTGGAGCCTGTCCCAGCTGATTTAGGGCGAAGGCAGGGGACACCCTGGACAGGTCACCAGTCTATCACAGGGCTACACTTAGAGACAGACAATCAAACACACTCACAATCACACCTACGGACAATTTAGAATCACCAATTAACCTCAACATGTTTTTGGACTGTGTGGGAGGAAGCCGGAGAACCCGGAGAGAACCCACGCTGCACGGGGAGAACATGCAAACTCCATGCAGAAAGATCCCGGGTGTCCTTGTCATCCTTGCGAACCGGCAACCTTCTTGCTGCGAGGCAACGGTGCTAACCACCAATCCACCTTGCAGCCCTCCCCAGAAGATGACAAATCTATTTACTGGATTACTTTTGTGTTAACTTATAATACATTTTGCTTTTCTTCTGATCCATATTACCTATTGATGTGCAGCTCTTGTCCAAATGTACTACACTGCCATGTAAGGGAGGCACTGTGATACTACAGGAATAAAACATGATGTGACAAATGACATGATTATGTTTACTATGCATAATTTTTTAAGGCCAGTTTCCAGGAGTATACAGCTGTTGGCTGTGAGCGCAGCTGCTCTGCCTGACTGTGACAGGTGAAGCTGTGGTAAGATATGATTATTGATCACATATCAGTTTCACCTTTGGTTCAATATATGGTACTATGGATATATGCTACTGTTTGAAGCTGCAGCACTTCTGTGGAGTTGAGCGATACAGAAGCTTTAATTCTGTTCAGCAAGTACAAATATCACTGCACACACAACGGCTGCATGTAGACAGTCATTAAGTGATGTGTCACAGCCAGAATCAACCACAGCACAGCCAAGCCTGCATAAGACTTAATAGTGTATCATAATACAGCTCAGCCTTTCTATATAGGTCAGAGGAACTGCAAAAGTAATATAAGGTAACACAAAAGTAGTCCAGACAAGAACTGTCCACAGATAATGTATGCCTTTAATTATAAAGCAAGAAACACCAAATACCCAGGTCAAGATAGTGTTTTATTATGCTTACAAAGAGTTATATGGAATTTAGATTTTGCAGTTTATTTTTGCTTGTTTTGTTGTTTAAAAGGTTCTTCTGTTTGGTGGGGAAAAAAAGACCGATTAAGTAGCCAAGCTAAACTGTTGGATGGAATGTGTTTGCTTTTCTGATCAATTGTTGCAGAACAATCCTCTACAGTTGGAGTCAAAGCTTCATGCTCCCAGCCTGACGGGAACATGGCCTGTGTGTGAGCAGAAGTTTCATCCAAGTGTGGTAAAAGACATATAGCAGCCACGTCATGTTGCCGGTGATGGGTAAGAAGTTAAATCCACCTCATGTAAGAGATACTGAACATGACGACGAAAGCATGATAACAGTGAGGAGAATCTGGGCCGCAAATAAATCACAAATGTGTTTTTACACCTGACAAGAATAATGGTATGTTTTCGTGAGCCTTGGGAAAGAAAATGTTTCTCATTTCCTTTGCAGGCGCTGAATATTTAAATAACTCTCTGGAGTAGATTTATCATCATTACAAATGGAATTACATGAAATCAACCTTCCAACTGTGGTATTTCCCTCCTCCACCCTCCATCAGACTTATATTAGCTTTGGTGGTAACACAGAGCAGTCATTTTTAGCCTTTCCTGGTATAGTACAGAAACAGACAGAAACAATGTACTGAATATTCTGACAGTACACGCTGTGGGGTACAGCTATGTCACATTACCGTAATCATATTTCCATCTGTCAACAAAATGTACAGCATCCTCTGTATGTGCCTAATTCACAAAGACACACTTAATCAGAGAGGCTTATGGTAACGTTTCTTTGCAGCCATCACTCCAAATAGAAGTCTTTTTTTTTGTTTGGACTCTTTCATTCTATATACGTTTTGTAAAAGGTGTTTGATGCTTAAAATTTGAGAAAGCAAAGGAAAAAAAACACTCTTCTTTTGTAATGTAGTCTAACAGTTCAAAACTAAGACTTTTTATCTAGAATTTATGGAGCATGAGTAGATTCTAGACAGCTTTCCTCTCAGATTACATCAGACACTGACCCTGCAGGCTCCCTGAAGGAATGGAAAAGGATATTTAAAAAAACAAAAACCTTATTGGAATATGAAAGTGGCAAAACATAATGGAAAGAGGTGACATGCGTTTAAACTTCATTGTTTGAACAGAAAAGTTTTGATAGTGGAGGATAAACACAAACAAATGATTGTGCAGGTATTTACAGTGTTATGGGGTAAAGAATTTCTTTTATTTCGCTGTTTGTGGTTATTCACCACAGATTGTGGTGAATATGATTTTCTTTTACTTTGAAAAGTCTCTGGTGTCTTTTTGCTTTGCTGTTGCTCGGTGTGCTCAACCACTCACTTGCACTTGACTCCAGTGATCATCAGCACTGGATAAAGCCCNAGATGTGAGGAGAGAGAAACCAAGGAATCATCATCATCGCCTCGGAGCCAGTGTTTTAAAATGACACCAATTGAATATGATGTGTGACACAGCTGCATCACCTGTTCATTCTTTTGCGGTAACCTCCCACTGCATCTTCGGATCTCTGAGAGGAGATGAAGAGGCTAAAATCAGGGAAACAAGCTGAACTCAATGATGGCAACTTGCACCCTTGGACTTTTCATTTAATTATTCAATGACAGTTGCACTCCTGGTTTAGGTTGAATAGAAGTGTTTGTGTCATATGTTTGCCCACTCTGACACTGATTAAGACACAGTAGTGTTGAAATGTTAGTCTGTTTACAGAATAATAGTCTGTGAATTAAGCAATATGCTCCTCAGACCGTTTTTTTTGTAGTTATTATTATTGTTCTTGGGTTGTTTTTTTTATTTAAAAAAAAAAAAAAAAAAAAAGATGTTTCAGCATTAAATAGAGTTTTCAGATTTCAGGGACCAGGAAGAATGTGGCTAAATCAGCTTTAACTAACCCAAGTGCAATCACTGCAAGTTCTTCTTCTTCTTTTTTATGTTAACCTGTTTTCTAATTCTTGTGAAATTCTCATCCTGCTTTTCCCCCAAAATAACTCGTTGTTGTATAAAAATTATTTTTTCATAGGAGGATGAGATCAGTTGTAGTATGATGACTTGGTAGGACATACTCCTTCTTTACTGCATTAGCCTTTTCCTTCAGAGTCCCCAGAAGATCCATCCATCCATTATTTATACACCGCTAGTGTCGTGGGGGGCTGGAGCCTATCCCAGCTGATTTAGGGTGAAGGCAGGGGACACCCTGGACAGGTCACCAGTCTATCACAGGACTACACTTAGAGACAGACAACCAAGCACACTCACATTCACACCTACGGACAATTTAGAATCACCAATTAACCTCAACATGTTTTTGGATTGTGTGGGAGGAACCCGGAGGATCCGGAGAGAACCCACGCTGCACGGGGAGAACATGCAAACTCCATGCAGAAAGATCCCGGGTGTCCTTGTCATCCTTGCGAACCGGCAACCTTCTTGCTGCGAGGCAACGGTGCTAACCACCAAGCCACCTTGCAGCCCTCCCCAGAAGATGACAAATCTATTTACTGGATTACTTTTGTCTTAACTTATAATACATTTTGCATTTCTTCTGATCCATATCACCTATTGATGTGCAGCTCTTGTCCAAATGTACTACACTGCCATGTAAGGGAGGCACTGTGATACTACAGAAATAAAACATGATGTGACAAATGA
>NW_007578172.1:252106-263500 GCF_000690725.1 Stegastes partitus
GCACTTGACTCCAGTGATCATCAGCACTGGATAAAGCCCGCTGTCACCTGTGCACCAGCGCCAGATGATTGTGTTCACTCACACGGTACATCGGCCCTACTCCCAAGCTTTTGTGAGTATTCCCTCAGCTGATCATGGCGTCTAATCCTCTCTCGTGTCTCTTGCCTCTAGTTTCTCCAGAGCCACCAGCGAGCCCTCTGCTCAACCTACCACCGACCAACCTCACCTCTCAACCACCATAGGATCTCTCCTGCTTCACCTCTCAGCCTCAGAGGACCCACACACGAGCTCTCTAGCCCCTCAGTGCACACGCCTTCTGCGGATGCTTCCCCCTGAACTGTACGTTAGTATTTAACCTCCAGCCCTCCAGCTATCCCAATGATAAATCCAGAATCGCCTTTTGTATAAACTTGCTACGAGGTACAGCTGCTCAGTGGGCTAACACCTTGTGGGATCGACAATCGGTAATTCTGAGCTCCTTTTCGGCTTTCTCCTCCGAATTAAAAAAGGTCTTCGATCATCCCGTTAAAGGGAGCGAAGCCCGAAATCAGCTTTTGTCCTTAGGTCAAGGATCTCGGTCTGTGGTGGATTTCTACATCGAATTCTGGATATTAGCGGTGTGTGATTGGGATGAATCGGCCCTAATGGCTGTTTTTTCTAAGAATTTATCAGAAGATCCTAAGAATGAGCTGGTTTCTTGGGATGAACCCACTTCACTCGAGTCATTAATTTCACTAGCAATTAGAATAGATAATCGGAGAAGGCTGCGCGGAGTACCCAGTCCGGAGCCACCACAGGACCTGTCCCTGGCTTTTCAGTTCCCCAGAGCAGTGTGCCTAGCCCCCTTCGCCCACACCGGCCAAAGAGGAACCCATGCAGATTGGCAGGACCCGTTTAACCCCCACAGAATGGGAGCGTCAGATGCAGTGCCGACTGTGCCTATACTGTGGGTTCGTGGGTCATTACATCATTGCATGCCCGGAGCTGCCAAAAGGTCCGGCTCATCATTGAAGGAGAGTGCATTGGTGAGCCAAATCTTCTCAACTCCCAGCTCTCCAGCCCGTCTAACTTTTCTCGCTGTAGTCAGAATTAGCAATCAGTCTCTACCTTTGCATGTTTTCATTGATTGTGGCGCAGATGACAATTTAATCGATCAAGTTTATGTTACCCAAGTCAACATTCCCCTTGAGCCTCTCGAAGTCGCCAAATCAGTTAGTGCTCTAGATGGCCGTCTCATGTCTAAGATCACTTATCACACCAAACCAATAAGTGTTACTATTTCTGGAAATCACCGTGAGACAAATCAGCTCAACGTCGTTTTATCTCCCTTTTCCATTATAGTCCTCAGCCTCCCCTGGCTCAAACAGCATAACCCCCAGATAAATTGGCAAAATTCATCCATCACCAGCTGGAGTCTAACCTGCCACGTTTAAAGGCAGCAGCCCCGAAGTCTCACCCTGCATCTCCCCTCCCGAAGTCTCCTGATCTCACCTCTGTTCCCCCCAAATACCACAATCTAGCCACCGTTTTTGATAAGGATCGAGCCCGCACTCTACCACCACATCGCCCCTACGACTGTGCAATTAATCTTCTTCCTGGAGCACTGCTACCCACCAGTCGCCTTTACAACCTGTCTTGCCCTGAAAAGATGGAGACCTACATCAATGACTCTCTGGCTGTGGCATTATTTCGCCCCTCATCGTCACCTCTGGGAGTGGGGTTCTTCTTTGTTGAGAAAAAAGACAAGTGACTACATCCCTGCATCGATTTCATAGGCCTCAACACCACTACCATTAAGGACAAGTCCCCTCTACCCCTAGTCGACCCCTCGATTGAATCCCTGTGCCATGCCCGGATCTTCAAAAGTTAGACTTACGGAATGCATACCACCTGAGTAGAATCCGTGAGGGAGACAAATGAAAAAAGCTTTTAACACACCCCTGGGCCATTTCGAATACTTGGTCATGCCATTAGGTCTCATAAACGCACGAGAGCAAGATTAAGTTCAGCATATCCCTGGCCAAGGACTGATTTTCAGCCTCTGTTGAGAAGCAGGCGCTCTATTTTTGAGGTCTGATGGTCAAAGACATGGTTGTTTTGATCCTGAATGAAGCTACGAACTTGGAAAAATCTGAAGCAATTATGTGGGGGTAGGTTATATTTCTTTTCAATTTCTGTAAATGAGAGCATCACTCCTTTATGAAACAAATGCCCTAGGTTAAGACCCCTTTATCTCTCCAAATGTTAAATCCACCATCTGTGCTGGCTGGGACAAAATCAATGTTATGGTGTATTGGAGCTAGAGAACACAATGTATTTGCACGGCCCTCCAACTTCCTTATTGCTTGCCATGCCTGCAGAGTTGTTTTCACTATAATATTATTAACTTAGACGCTCTTAATTTTTTTTTAAGTCTAGGGCAAATAACAGACTTGGCAGAGGGCTAGCGGCGTTAAATGTTTCTAGATCTAACCAATCTGATTCTGGGTCGCCATTAATCTAATTAATCCAAAATCTAACATTAGGGACAGCCAAGCTGCCTTTTTCCACAGACATCTGTAGCCCAGCCATCTTTAATTGTGGCTTCTTTTTGTTCCAAATAAATGTACTAAAACAGCTGTTTACCCTCTTAATAGTTTTATTATCAAGTAAAATTGGGACCATTTGAAGATGATAAAGGAGTCTCAGAAAGATATTCATTTTGAGTAAGGAAATCCTCCCCAACAGAGACAGTGGTAGAGATGTCCACCTGTCCAGATCATCCCTAATACGTTTCAGAAGGGGTTCAAAATTGGCCTTGTATAGTGCTTCTAATGATAGAGTAATTGCAATCCCCATGTAAGTGAAACCTTCGGGTGACCATTTAAATGGAGATGGAGTGGGGCTCGAGGGTTACCAAAAGGCATGACCTCAGATTTAGTAAAATTTATTTTGTACCCTGAGAACTTACTAAATTGATTTATTATTTCCAAAATAGCTGGTACAGACGTCTGTGGGTTAGTTACAAAAATTAAATTATCATCAGCGTATAAGGCTATTTTATGATCTTTTTCACCAGTAGAGATTCGGGTAATATCTTGGCAATTCCTTATAGCTTCTGCGAGAGGCTCTCTAACTATGGCGAACAGCAACGGGGACAGGTGACACCCCTGTCTGGTGCCCCTGCCTAGGGGAAAGTATGAAGAAGTTTGCCCATTAATACGGATAGCTGCAAGTGATCTGTTATATAAAAGTTTGACCCAACTGGAGAATGTTTCTCCCAGCCCAAAGGTGTCAAGAGCAGAAAAAAGAAGAGGCCATTTGACTCTGTCGAAGGCCTTTTCTGCGTCCAGACTTACCACCATGCTGGTCAATTTCTGCTGATGCGACAGTTGCATTACATTTAACAGTCTTCTCATGTTAATCCAAGAGTTCCTGCCCACAACAAATCCTGACTGATCGACATTAATAATATTAGGGAGTACCTTCTCAAGGTGCCGTGCTAGTATTTTAGAAAGTATTTTAAAATCAACATTTAACAGGCTTATGGGACAATATGAAGGGCATTCATCAGCTAGTTTCCCCTTTTTAAGTATGACACTGATATTAGCTTCAGAGAGGGACTTAGGTAAAGATCCTGTAACAAACAAACCATTCAGCAGTTCCAGAAAAGGGTCTATAAATTCTGATGTAAATTCTTTATAGAATTTACAGCTAAGGCCGTCAGGGCCTGGGGCTTTTCCTGACTATAGGGACTGCAATGCCTCCAGAGCCTGCTGTTCCATAATTGGTTTGTTTAGTCCTTGTCTTTGTTCATCTGTTAGTTTAGGTAGAGTGAGTTTAGACATGAGTTTATCAGTCAAGTCCTGTACCCCTGAGGGCTCCTCACTTGTGTAGAGCTTACTATAAAAATCCCTAAACACCATATTAATACTGTTTGTATCAAATTTACTAGATCCATTTGTGTCTTTAATAGATGAAATTGTCTGCGAATCACTCCTCCTATTAACTAATCTCGCCAAGTATTTATTCGGTTTATTGCCACACTCGTACAGCCTGTGTTTCGTGAACCTAATACTTTGCTTGGCTCTATGGGTAAGCAGAGAATTTAGAGATATTTTTTGTGGCCAGCATAGCCTTCATATTAGCCTCAGATGGGTATTTAGCGTACGTCTTTTCAAGATTACGTAGCTCACCCTCTGGTTTCATTTGGACTTTCAGAGATTTGCGTTTTTTGCTTTTTAAAAAGGAGATTATCAGGCCTCTGGCATACACTTTACAGGTTTCCCACAACACTGAGGGGGAAATATCTGGTGTTTTATTTATAGAGTAAAAGACTTTGAATTCTGACTTAAAGTATGATATAAATTTGGGATCACTGAGTAGGTGTGGGTTAAATCGCCAGGAATTAGAACAGCCATTTTTTTCATTAAACACTAATTATAAAAATACTGGACTGTGATCAGAAATGGAAATATCTCCTATTTCACAAGACATCACAGATGATATCATTAGCTTTGGAACAAAAAAGTAGTCTATCCTGGAGCTAGTTCTGTGAGCACTGGAAAAGAAAGTAAACTATTTTAAATCAGGATGCACAGTCCTCCAGATGTCCACAAATCCAAAGTAATGCTCTAGCTCTTTTTGTCGGAGCCCCAGTTTCTGCCGGCAGTCTATCCAAATATGGGCTCAGGTGACAATTGAAATCTCCCCCTACTACAGAACATTCAGTTTCAAGCTCAGCAAACTCCAGAAATGCCTTTGTAACAAAATCAGTAGGGTGACTAGGTGGGCTGTATATATTAAGAATTGAAATGTATTTTCCGTATAGTAGGCCTTTGATTATAATGCAGCGTCCATTGCTGTCTTTGACACAGGATTTGAGTTTCAAGGGCAATTTCTTATTGATTAGAATACACACACCTCGACTGTTTGAGGTATAAGATGAAAAGAAGGTCTCACCGACCCAATCCCATTTCAGTTTGAGATGTTCCTGATCCGTCAGGTGGGTTTCCTGCAGCAACGCAATTTCAGCACCTTCCTTTTTCCTCTTTACCGGGTGATGAATACCCCGCACATTCCAAGTGCAGAGTTTGATATTAGGAATGCTCATAACTAAATTAAATAGACTTCAGCATACTTCGAGTTGTTGCTAATACTTACTATTATACATACTAATAAGTTAAACAGACTGAGTACTTTGGAAACCTGTGACCATACAGTGGCCAAACTTGAAGAAAACTATTTACAAACACCAACATTAGGTCCTTCAGTGTCCCTACCCAGACCTTTAAACTTAAGAGCAAACATAGGGTAAGTTCGAACCCTCCTTTAGGATGAATGACCCTTTCCCTGACCCTAAATGCAAGCATACTCCTAATCGAGCAGGCACAGTAGATTAAAATTAAAGTGACTGAAAATATATGAGCCCCCCCACCACAAGTGAAGAATAAAGATAAGATAAAGTAAACCCACTCCTCAAAATGAGGGGGAAAAGGGGAGGGTGGGAGGACATATTTGGTAGATTATAATACCTGATGGTGTAGTAAGGTAAACTCAAACAGAAGTACAAAAGTCCCTGTGTTAATAGTCATGAGAAACAGGATGGTTGTTTTGCCTCGTTGGCAGTAAGCAAACATTACATGAATAACCACTACTTGCATTTGTCTAATAACTGCAGCTGGGTAGACAAATATTACTGGTGTGTCCATATGATGCTTTAAAGATTAATCCTAGTTAACTCAGAAGACCACAAGCAGAATGTGCTTTTTAGGTGGGGCAGTCGCCATATTCGTTAACACCACATCTGAGCAATGGTGAGAATCTGTCCACTAGAGAGAGTCAACAAATGCAGCGGCTTGCTCTGGACAATGAAACGTTTTAACAGTGTTATTCACCATAATCTTCAATGAAGCAGGGTAGATCATGGCTGAGCGAGCCCCCTCGATATTCTGCAGCTTCCTCTTCACCTGGTCAACCTCGTGTCGCTTCTTCTGTGTTGCAGCAGCAAAGTCCGGGAAAAAGTGAATCCTCGTTCCCTCAACTCGGATGTCTTTCAGTCGTCTGGCTGCGTCCATCACTCGCTGGCGATCGCTGAAGTTGTGAAATCTTGCTATGATGGCGGGGGGAAACCTGGACATCTCTGGACCCCGAAGCCTGTGTGCCCTCTCCAACTTGATGCGTCCCGATTTGGGGTCGAGCTGCAGGATCTCGAGTATCCATGTCTCCATATACATTATTGTATTGGTCCCCTCCAGTTTCTCCGGCAGGCCTATGATCCGTAGGTTTTTGCGTCGGCTCCTGTTTTCGTAGTCGTGGAGACGCTCCGTCAACTCAGTAACTGTCTTTTCCAGAGCTAGCAGGCGCTTTTCAGTATCAACTGAAGCGTTTTCCACCACTAGGATCCTCTGCTCAGCCTCGCCGACCCGTTCAGTAACTTCTTTCAAACTGAGAGATGTTGGCTTTGATGTCGAGTGCTTTTCCAGCTTTTCGTCCATCATCTGAGCGATATTCGCCATCATAGCCTCCAGAGCTCTGGTCAGTCCCAGGTCTGCTTCCCGGCTAATGGATGGGAGGCTAGCGCCACCTGCTAACTTAGCATCGCCATCATGAGGAGAAGCCGCTTGTGCATCTTTCTTTTTTGTAACGTTCTTTGGGGGCATTTTGCCGGCTGTCTTGCTCCACAATTGATCCAGGGACATCACCCGGATTAAAATCCGCTCAGTTTGAGTTTGTATACCAACAGAAATAATGAAAACAGGATAATGTGCCGGAGCTCCGACAAAACATGGCTACCCATGCGCTTGCATCACCGGTAGTCCCCATGTATCCCTTCTTAAGCCGGTATCTGCTAGTGACCTGAGCCCTCCGACCATTCCCCCGCCTCGCCCCGGCTTATTGATGACCATCCGGCATACACGGTGTCAAAGATGCTGGACGTCTGACGTCGTACATCGGCCCTACTCCCAAGCGTTTGTGAGTATTCCCTCAGTTGATCAAGGCGTCTGATCCTCTCTTGTGTCTCTTGCCTCTAGTTTCTCCGGAGCCACCAGCGAGCCCTCTGCTCAACCTGCCACCGACCAACCTCACCTCTCAGCCACTGTTGGATCTCTCCTGCTTCACCTCTCAGCCTCAGAGGATCCACAACTGAGCTCTTGAGCCCCTCAACGCACATGCCTTCTGCGGATGCCCCCCCTCGCCCCTTTCACTCCTGGACACAGCAGCACCGCTCCAGGGATCCCTGCTCCTCCCCAGCTGGCACAGTACCCTGAGCAGTTCCCCCTACTCCAGTGTTACCAATAAAATCTCCTTTTCCCTGAGTGCCTGTTGTCTCGCCTGGTTGCTCTTGGGTCCAGACCTACCTCACGAACTAAGATCTGTCACACAGTTTGCGCAACACTGCAGGTATATAAACACAATGTGATTCCTGGTCTCAATATGATAATTTTACCTAACAGTTCTATACAAGCCAATCTGTATAGGTGATACCAGGAATGAAGTAGAGTCAGTTTGATGCTATGTTTTAGTCTTTTCCCTTGATCAAAGCTAAATGAATAGACCAGATTGTAAGCAGGCAGAAAAACAGAAGTAGCAGGTTCACTGTAGTAATATGAAGGAACTGAGGGTGTTTTTTTTTTTTTTTTTTAATAAAAAGATTAAAGAAGCTTATTATTGGACTTATTACTGCCAATAGAACAAACCTTGGATTTCTTTTCAAAAATGTCTCTCATCTTTAAGCAGAGTTTTTTTCGCATTCTGACTGTCAGGTTAATTGGCAGTGCCATGTTTTTATTCTTCCTGCCACCCTGGGTGCTCTCTCCTGCTTTGTTAAACAAAATAAACGGCTCATCTTTGTCTCACACTTCTCTTGATATTTTGCGATTCACGTTCTTCAGAGTCTTAAGCACCCCTGGATCTCATTTACTCATCATTACCAATAATTCCCTTCACTCTTTCTGTGTCCCAAACCGTTTTAATCTCACCTCTGAAAACACAGCATATCCACAACCTGTCCAATCCTGAGACGACGTCTCAAAGCCACAGTCTAAACGCTCAGAAAAATATGGTTGTAAGCAAATCATTCAATGAGCTTTTAGGCACATTAGTAACCTAAGACCAGCAGCAGTATTGCTATAATTATTCTTTTTTTCAACTTCCATATTTGTCTCCAAATCCCTGATATACACGGCTGTAAATGCTTTGCTTTGAGAACTGATGTTGATGTGCCAGACCAAGAACGATGGACTTGTCACCACTAACATGAAAAAAAACACACGCAAATGGCTTCTGAAGTGCAGATTTTTAAGACTTCTGGTTTATGTGTATCTGAACATGTATAATGGAGAGTGAGGGAAGTAAAGATGTCACATCTCAGATGTTTGATTTGTACAATCAGCATGTACCTGATACACAAACAACAACGTAGGCTGGACGTACTGGTTTCTTTACATTTGTTATTGCTGCACCTCTTTGCTGACATGCAAGAGCCTTTAGATGTCTGCATCCACAAGCTCAAATTTAAAGATAAAAAACAACAGTAAAGAACTCGCAGAATGTTCAGAATTCTCTGTTATTTGACATATCGTTAGTGTAGACTGGCTCGGCATGCTTATTACAACATTTGTACTCATTTTTTTGTTCTTGTAAGGAGAAGATTTGTGAAATGCTGTTGGGTAGAAAATTTTTCTTTTTTTAAAGCAAAGATAGAGATAATAATGTAGAAAAATATCTGCATTTCTGTGAAGAAGGCCTATGACTTGTGGGCAGGTTTGCAACTTTCTTATCTAAAATATAATGTGAAACGCTATAAGTGGTGACTTTAATATCCATTCTGACTCTTTGATTCACCAACCTACTTCACTCATTTGATCTGAGCCCATCTATCAATGTGGCCATACTTCTTTTTTTTTTTGTATACTGATGTTACTAATATCTAATAAATACCAATATCTTATATAATACTAATACATGTATGGCAGTGTGCTGCATGTAAAGGTGATATTTTGGCTCCACTGTGGTGCAAATGAAAAGAATTAAAAATGGAATAGGTTCATCCTTTGGGGTGCAAAAACATACTGGTTCCTGCTAATTAAGCTACGCTAAAAATGTTTACATGCACAGGAAAACTTGTTTGTGTTTTAGCTCCACTTGTGTACTTACCACACAGATTAGACCTCAGTTTGGTGTCAGTCTTCTCATGCAACTATTAATGCACATGAGCATGTTACTGCAATGGTGCATCTGTTTCTTTAAAATCCCCTCATCCCTGCTGCTGTTCTGCAGTGTGTTGCCCTAAAGTGTCTTCTTGTCAAACCTCTTTTCTGTGCCCTGTATTCTGAACATGCATCGGCTCTTTGCCTTTTCCAGGTCAACACACATACAAACTCTCCCTGTTCCAACATTTCAGGCATAGTTGAATCTAATGTGACTAAAGGGGATGTCTGTACCTTCCTGCTCTCATCCAGAGCCATGTCCTACATGAAAGAATTAAACTTTCATACCACATGCTGGTAATTATCCTCTTTTTGTTTACAATTTAATGTCTAACCTTTGCTTGACCCTTTTTTTTTAAAGCTTCCAAAAAATCTCCTCCATCAACAACACAAACTGGTGAAAACATCCTCTCAGTCCAGTGACGTGTCTGAGGTCGAATGTTCATCTTCTGTTCTCTTTTTATTCAGGTAAGTAAGTGCAGTGGATGATTAAACCTTCGAATTCAGAATGTTTTTATCTCTGAAGATCCAACTGTGTGAGTCGACCTCTCAGCAGCTCTTGTATTAACCTCCTGATAACGCTGCTGATAATCTTTTTCTCCACACCTCCGGTTGACTTCTTCCTATAATTGGTGCAAATGTACACATCAGTAGAAATCAAGGCTGAACCCTCTAAGCTGGCCGCAATGACCTACAGTATGTGAATTGAGTTTTCAGGTAGGTTGTTCCAGTAAGCTTTGTATTCAGACAACGCTGCCGCCGTACCCCCCGTCACGATCCTCCAAAAGAGAGCTTCGGCTCACTAATGGGTTTCTGGCTTTTCGCAGAAACAACGTGCCGCTGTGAGGAAGGGTGTAAGGTTAATCTGTATGTGTTTGAAGTCAGGGTTGTGCCTCATTGACTCTCTTCCTCTCCTCTCTCATCACTTTCTCCATCACTCCTTGGTTCTTTCTCTCACACACATATCGGCGCTTTGAACTGTGACTAAAGCTTTCTGGTGTCTCTCTCTCTGTATTTTTTCTTTGCCCCTCTTTGATCTGTGTTAAAAGGTTAAGGTGACTTTGGGGAATTGTGCAGGGCAGGGACTGTGTAAAGTTCATGCCAGAGAGTTTCTTTTGATATACTGGCTGCATAATAAAAGTTTGCACTTCACCAGCATAGAGCACGAACAGGGTTGAGTCAGATTGCTTTGAAATGTAGTCTGCTACTGAATACAGTTACATTTTGTAATTATGTCATCCACTGGATTGCAAAAAGCAATCCAATTTGAATATTTTGGAGTATTTCAAAAACCTCTTACTGAAACAATGACATTTTGAGTTCCAAAAATATTCTTTTTTCTCTTTAAATGTCACAAAACATTTTCAATATACATTAAGCGCATTTTACATTTTCAGCATTTACAGTTCGTCAGATCAAATTACAAATATACAAACTGCATATGTACAGTGTGTATTCTACAACATGTGGGATGGTGTTTCTTTTGTTTTTGTTGTTGCTGCTTTTTTAAATCAAAGGTGGCATTAAGCACTTTGCTCTTGTATTGCATTAGGAGCACTTACTCAAAGTGTTTATTTCCATTTTAAATGTAAATTAAAAGGAAAACAGATATTAATTAAATCCCCAGTAACGGAAATGAAACATACCTGAGGGTAGTAACTTATTCTGATATACAGTAGATGGTCATGCTGCTAGGAAAAAAAGACTATTTTTGAGGGACTGCTGTGGCTTGAACCGTCTAAGAAAACCTCTATGTATCCACTTTTGATAAGTTAACAGCATTGGGTATCATAAAATAAACTATGAATACTTCCACATTTAAATGAAACTTAAATTTAGCCACCCTTGACAATGACACTATAATTTACATACACATTTTCTCAGATGTAATCTGGGCTCCATGTCAGAGATAACTTGTAACTTGTAATTACAACAATTTATTACAGTCACTGGCACCATTGTTTCACTTGTGCAAATTTGTGTAACTCTCTTGCTTTGGAGACACTCATATGGATCCTGCTGCTGTCTGATGCTGCGGGTATTTAACAAACCCAAAAGAAAAAGCTTTCAAACATGCTTCAGATCCTGGTAATGCCTTTTAGGGATAGAAAAACAATAATATAATCCAGTCTGTTAGTGTAGTTATCATTATGAAACTTTATTTTATGAACATTACAATTTTTAGCCTCATAGATTTAAAACT
>NW_007578172.1:263905-305698 GCF_000690725.1 Stegastes partitus
ATATAGTGTTTTTGGGTGAATATTGGTGCTAAAATATGGAAAAAGTGTTTCCTGAAGTTTTACCTCTTCATTGACACTTTACCTTCTCTTTTTGCCACTTTTCACCTCACCCAAAATCTCACCTTTGTTGGCAAATCAACCCATTTCAATGCTTCTACAATAGTGAAACCTTCAGTTTGAGGCAGCTGTTCTTCAAATGGACCTTTAATCTTTTGTTAATATAAGTGACACTGTAATTCCTCGCATCATTTCTCATGAGTGTTTGAAAGGTTTCTCCCACAGCGTTGCAGCAGCAGAGTGAACATGTAAATTTATTCAGAAAGAGAATGTGAGACTATATGAGAGGCAGATATGTGACTGGTGAGCACCTCCTCCTCCTCCCTGTACGATCTGCAGCATCTCCATAAAGGCTCAACAGGAAGCTGCGGCGCCCCGGTGATCAAGAGCAAACTTCACCAATGCCGCTGCCGTGCTTTGTGTCCGCAAGAACATGATGGATGATTTCAGTTAAAACCTGATTGGCTCATCACGCTGTAGAGATATCACGCTCGGTGCAGAGAGATGGAAACAGTTTGTCTCCATTTCCACACCAATCATTTCTTCATGAATTCCACAGAGCTGCGTGGGAATTATAGAACACACAGATGTCATTGCTGTTACCAGTAGTGTACTGGTGGTACACGCAATGTGGACACTGTATTGCAATTTAAAGGTACTTGAATATTTCTAATTTCTCCAGTTTTATAATTACGCTTCAGGTCAGAGGAAGACATTGTAGTTTTTTACCACGATATATATTTGACAGCTTTAGCTACTATTTAGATAAATATTTTAGATGGAAAACACATGTTCTGATAAAATATGTATTTTTACATATAACCCCAAAAGAGTTCCAACTACCTCCAGCTCCATCAGCTACAGCACTAAAACGTTGCCTCCATCAGTAGTAATAACACTCTAATATGCACTCGCAGGATACATATTCTACATCAGGAGATATTTTTATCTGACAGCTTTTATTTCTAATGATGTATTTTTTATATTTTGGTGTTTTTATTTTTTGAATCTGGATATGAATATTATGTATTATGTGTAACAACAACCAATCTCTCAGGCAAGGGGCAAAAGTCCGTGCTGCAGAAAAAGGTATTAGTTTATTCCTATAAAATTACTAAAATTAGGGGAATAGCCAAGGTTGCTGTCAATACTGTCAAGATGATTTAAAAGAGGGGAACAGCCAGAGTCCATATGCATACAAAAAACTGTCAAAAACATAGTAAAAAAAATAAATAAATAAAAAACTGTAAAATTACAGCAAAATATGCTACTTCAAATAAATCAAAAACAACATTTTTGTTGTATGTTTTGAGATAAACACTTATTTTAGATTTAGCCTTACTTATTACAACCAAACACTGTGAATACAGTTTTGCTGATTGACTTATTTTGGATGACAAATAAAGTACATTTTTGATTTTAAAACTAAAAAATGGAAAGTGTCAACAATTTATTCAGAAGTAAATCTGCAGAGCCATGAGAGCACAGTGAGCTTGAAAGCAGATCATCTTTGCACTCTTTTAAAAAAGCTACGCATTACGTCGAATGTAGTAAAAAATAGTTTGCTTAAGCTGTATTTTGTTGTTTTCTCTGTTTAAATTTGTAAGGTCTATACCTTACTTTGTTAAGCGCTGTGTGATAGCGTGTTATAAACTGCGCTATAGAAATAAAATTGAATTGAAAATTGAATTGAATATTCGTTTTTCTCAGTCGCTTTGGTACATTTTTCAGATCAGAATTGAAATTCTCAAAACTACTTGTTCAATCCTCACATCATTGTGTCACTTGTGCACACCAAAAAAGCAGTTTCTCATTTCTTTGATAAACTTCTAAATGCTTTGGTACATCCATGCAAATGATTATGTTCAATTCTCTGCTGTTTCCTACATTATCAATTGCTTATGTCTTGTTGATCAAAATGTATTATAATGGGTCTTTGCTGAATAGTCTCACCCCCCACAACATTTAGGCATTAGTTCATGGCATGAGTCTTTAGGTGCAAAATGGTTGAACAAGTTGTCATAATATGTCAAGCAAATTTCTATACATGTCCATTAGATTTTTTTTTTTTCTAAATCTGTCCTGAATTTTTAAGTTGCTCCCAGGTGAACCTTAGCTTTCTCTAATGAAGGGAAACTTGTGTAGCATCACATAGATCAATCAATGATCAACCAGTTTTCTGAAATAGCTCAAAGGTGCATCTTATGAACCATCAGCTGGCAAGTATATACTAAGACTGCACTGTAATTCCTACAGCACTGCATGTACAGTTTTTTTAAGGAGATTGTTCGATGTACACATTTCTACTTTTGTTTTTTGTTTTTTTCTTTGTGCTATGCAGTGCTGTCTTTTCCTTTCCGCATTGCAATGACATGGTCTGTCAACAAATTACAGTACAAACAGTAAAAGCGTAAATGTGAATCTTGTCCAGTCTCTTGCAATCAATCTCCCACATACACAAAGGTGTAACTCACAATTTACAATAACTGTCATCAAAACTTTCGCCATCGTTTACATCAGAACATCCCTCCAGAGTACACTGTTGACAACATGACTAAACAATTTGACTCTTTTATCCGTACACACTGACACAAGGACTTGCCATTCTGATGGTACTGACATGTTCATTCACACAGATATTTGCTTTTGAGAGATGAACTAAGGATTTTGAGCAAGTAACTGCCTTTTGCAGGTAATCCATGTGTTTGGCTATTTGTACGAATTTTTTTGAGAAATGCACTTACTGTTTTGCAAATGTCAAGGATGATTCGAGAAATGTACCAAAGCGACTGAGAAAAACTGTAATTACAGAGTTTGAATGTAAAAGTTCCCATAAATATAAAGTTTATAAGATTTACCTTAAAATTAAGAGCAAAAAAACATTATATTCATATTATGGATACAAACCTTTATATAAAGAGCTCCATATTTATTTACAGATAATTATTGTCATTTTACGCAAATTTGGTTTGTAAAGCAGAAAAAATACTTCATTAAATGTTTTGGGGAAAAATGTTTATTTGGATTAAAATGACTGGTTTTAAATTACAGAGAACGTTCTTTTCGGTAGGATTAGAATTTCTTTAGTGTACCAGCAAATAAAAAACGAGTGCCAGCAGTGTTTGCCACATGTGGTACAAGCAAACCACAGACAGGAGTCACAGCCAGACACCTTCCTTCAGTCCACCCACTGAATCAAAGTCACTGGATCACAGTAAATGTAAACCCCCCACAGCAAACACTGCTATAATCATTAGCAGATGTTTTTTTACTTGTTGACAAAGTTTTAAACTAATATGTTGGCTCTATATTTGAATTTGTGTAATCTATGATGCTATTAAACCACAGAGTAGGAGCTATTTCTTCCCTCAGTTTGTTCTTCAGGCAACCCCACTCCTTAGACTTGGTAAAGTTTTCTCACCATATTTATATTTGCAGGGACAAGGAGCTTCCTTAAAGGCTGAATCCAGGGAACAAACATCTCTAACATGATTAAATGCAGCCAAGATGTGAACTGATAAGAATCTGTGGCTGTTTTCAGGTATATTAGCAGATAAATATTCTGCAAATCCCTCTGCACAGAGGGAGGTAAGCACTCTATCCTTGAATGCAGGCACCGCTACACTCCTCTGCTCATTACTGCCATGGTAGTGTACACTTGTGTGTGTATGACTTATTATGGTGAAACACAGCTCATCATTGTTATAGTAATACACCCAAGGGAGGATCTGTGTGTTCAGTGTGGTTAATGAGGCAGCTTCCAGCAGGCTCAGCATCACCTCTTCATGGGGATGGATGGCTGCGGAGAAAGCCACTCTGCTCCCCTCCACCTTTTCCTCCTCTGTTCTTCCTGTTGTTCAGCTCTCTCTATCTGCTGTTATCTTTCAGTTTCTCCTGACATCTTTAAGTCACCACTTATCGGTCGTGTCATTCTCTTCTCTTCCCTTCCCTGCTCTGTTCCCTGATCATTTCATCCACAGCAATCTCCATCCATCTCTACATTTTGCCCTCTGAGCCAGGGGAACCAGTACAGAGACATCAGCATAAATAAGGGATGAGGTGGTGTACCATTACGAAAAACACACACACACACACACACACACACACACACACACTGTTGACATCCCCGCACTCCTCCATCAGAAGGAGGCGAGTGCAGAAGGCTTCCCTGGGGAGGATGTTCATGTTTTCCTTGAAGGTGGGAGTCACTACAAAGCCCCAATAAAACAATTCAGAAGGTTGAAAATGGATTCATCGCGGTGGGTGGTGTTGATTGAGCTATAAGCATCATTTTGAATAGATCCTGCTGATGATTATTAATTAATAATTCAGCTTTAAACCCTGGCTGAAAATGAGAAAGCATGAAATAATAATAGACATTTTAGTACTCGTAATGAGTGCTGAAAAATTCATATCAAAATAAACACAGGATTTACAATAGCTTACTGTGAGGCCAGCTGTCAGGTTGGCATGAATATTTCACCTTATTGAAAGCACCTATGGACGAGCGTTTGCTGCTCTGCGTGAATATTTTACAGCACAGCGAGCTTACTGGCTGTGGTCTGTCGTCTCCTGGGACGAAGGCCGCTTCTCATCCTCTGCTCATCCCTTCAGCTGCTTCCAACCCTAACCTCAGTGTCCGCCTGTAGTTTCCTGCGCCAGGTGTTTCTTGGCCGACCTCTCTTCCATTTCCATCGTGGACTCCTGTCTAGGTTATGCAGGTTTTCAGAGCCCAGTCCATCTTTACCACCTTCTTTTGTTTCTTGTTCAGCAGGTTGTTGGTAGTCTTCTGCCAGAGGTCAGTGCTGCTGATCTTGTCTGGCAAACGGATGCGGAGCTTTATTCTGAGACAGCTGTTCATGAAGGTCTGCATCTTCAGTGTGGTGTTGGTAGTGCTCCAGGTTTCTAACCATGAGGTAAAACAGCCTCCACATCGGATTGAAGCAAACACAAAGATTAGAGTGTTTAACTCGAAATGGGATACAAAATGCTCGGCTGTAACTCCTTGAGTTTCTCACCTTCATGAAAGATTGTGATATGCTTGTTTGAAATATGGCAAATATTTAACTTCTCTCCGTAGACCATCACTGGGAAATAAAAATAGACTAAATCACGCAGCTAATTAAACCCCTGCGGCGAGAGTGTTATTACCTCAGCTTTCTCACTGCATAAAATCATTTGGTTGACTGCAAAAGAAATGTCACAAATCATGTGAGGAGAAGGATGCTCTTGTGGCTTCGAGGCCTTGGAGTTTCGTAACTCCATTTTAACAGCATCTGAGAGAACGAAAGTGTGCTACAGGAAATTGTTAGAACAAAAATGTTTTATCCCCATAAAAGTGTTCAAAAGACTCCATGGCAATCGGCCTCCTAAATTTTTCTTTGCAATGCTGGCACCGTAGATGGAGGGTGGCATAATTAGGACAGTCAGAGAGAGTTAAAAATTGAAAGGGTTCCTCCTCTGGAGAGTATAAATGTGCTCATTAAATTTCATGAAGTTTTAGCCTTGTCATTGGATGAAGGTTTCACTTGGTTGGTCAGTCAGACCACCACTTTGGTCAAAGTAAAATCTCTTAACAAATGGATGGATTACCATGAATTCTGAAGAAGAAATTCATGGTCCCCAGAGGATGAAACCCACTAAATTCTAATTTAAAAAAAACCAGATGGCTGGAAATTAAGGAATTACAGTTGAATGAATATTTGATTGTAAATACAGTTCATCATATTCAACCTCCAAAATGAAATAAAGAGAGAAACACTGTGAACAGAATTAAATTCACTCTCAACCTCAGCTCTCATGTACTTCCAAAGCTCCACTATATGTACCCATCTCTCTTTTAGACCTAAAACATGCACTTGAACATGGACAGACCGGAGTTCCCAGGTTTGGATGATTTCCCTCTGCCTCATCACTATTCTGACCAGTAATTCCACTGCAGTTGGATCTTTCTCAAGTAATTGCAGTACATCTGACTTACATTACAAAAAAAGAAAAAGTTCCTCTCAAAGTGTAGACCAAATCAGATCCATCACAAATATGTCCCAGACCATGTGTTACTTACTATGTTAACACCATGTAGCTGTATATATTTTCTTGGGTGTGAGCATCACACGCGTATTATTCTTGTTGACATTCTAGACTTGTTTAAGTCCTACCTCAAAGACAAGACTTTTTATGTTAGTTCCAGTAAACACAGGTCCTGTAGTTCAAAGCTGCTTTGTCTGATTTTGTTTTCAATATTCATGCGACCTGTTGGACATCTTTTGTAGGCAAATATGTTGCATAAAATGTCTAGAAATGGCAAGACCAATATTACACATTTAGTTGACTTGTCTACTTGCATTATTTCCAATTTTTCCAACCCTAAAGTAATGGTGCTTTTCATTATGGTCTGTCAGTGGCATCACATATCCTTTACCTTCTGTTGCGGTGGAAACAAAGTGAACACCAGATGATTTATCAGAGTGCCGAAGAAGTCAGTGAATCCATTAATTTGCCATTAGGTTGTTGTCGTTTTATTAATTCTACTGTTTCTATTGCTTGTACATAATATAGATAGACATTTGTTGTCATATGTGCAGCATGAAAGAAAACCAGCAGTTTTATATATCAGTTCTTCTAGTATGATTGTAACATGAACAGTGCTGGGCTACCACACTATTTGCTACATATTTCAGGTAGCTGACTAATCTAATGGTAACTGAGCAAGTACAGATTACTTTAGCTCATGTAATTCTAACTATTCATTAGAATGAAATAGCAGAACATGAATGACTAAACATAATGCTGCTCCCACAACAATTTCAGTGACGTTATCCTTCTTTTAACCTGTCCTGAGCACATCCAAAGACATATAATCTTTGTCTTTCACAATTATACAAAAAACTGCATTTAAAAAAAAAAAATTGTGCTAATGTAATCAACACGGAAATCTTGTGGAACTTTAGTTCTTACATCCGCCATATCACTGGTAGAAATGTTGGCATTCGATTTCACAGCCAGCTCAGCTTCACCACTCATAGTAACTCAATTATGTCGTCTCCATCTGTGGATGGTCTCAAAAATCAAACCATTCCTATTCTTAATCTAAAACTGCTATTCATACCTTCATAAATAGCTTATCACTTCTCACTCTGTGGAGTGAAAACCCTTAGTGAACCAGCAAACAGTACGGAATGCAGCCACCAGGTTCAGTCACACCCACTGGAGAATCTTTACACTGGTTACCGCACAATTGTAGGATTCATTTTGAAGTTTTATTGCTTAATTTAAAGCCCAGATGGGCCAACCTATACCTCAGACCTTTTAACCCCATACATGCCAGTTTCCTGAAGTCTACAAATGCAGTTCCTCTGACTGTTCTTAGTCTGAGCGGAAAAAATAAATGTAATTCTAGTATATTTTTACACTCTGGCCTTCCTGTAATCTTTAACGTATCTTATATAAATTGTGTCCTTGGTCTGTTTTGCCCTGTGGTGTATTAGTTTACTCCTTTGTCCCCACAGCCATCAGGTACAACAACATCTCAGTCAAGGGCAGGTTCTCTTCAAGGTATTATTGTTAATATTGCAAGCTGCTTGTGTGTATGTTTGTGCTCCTGTCATCATTTGTACAATAACTCCATCATGAGAACTGTGATGTCTTTGCCATGATAAAGCTGCCAGCAGCAAAGTTTATTCTCAGAGTTCACAAAGGAAATATAGTAAACATCTATTATGTCACAGTCTCACACTGAATCTGTGGCTGCACTGGATCAGTCTTTCTTATCTGGCAGTCACACGGATAAATAGTGCCGATCCTCTCACATGGTGCCACCGTGCTAACCTGTAGTAACGAGTCCTGCTTTATCTTCATGTAACACCTCACATTTCCATTTAGCATTCTGGATTACATGTAGAACTTTTTATTTGGAACAGTCGTTCATTATTCCCACAGGATGACTTTTAATGTAATTTTAATGCTTTTTTTTTTTTTTTTTTAAATACAGCATCATTACCACATTCAGATTTAAAGTTTGTCTGATATTTTCTATTTATGACCAAATGCCTGCAAAACTAATTTAAATAGTTTCAGCTACATTTTGGTTTTAGGGCTAATTAGCAAATGTGGCTACCTAATGGACAACATAAACATTATGCCTGCTAAATCAGAGCATGTCAGCATTGTCACATTCATCAAATGGCACATCTTAATAATCGCCTCACAGAACTACAAAAGTTTGACTTTTGACATGGTGTCATGGCAGCTTTGTTAGATCTGCACTGCCTGAGGATGCCATTTTAAACTAGTCAGAGATAAAACACCCCAAAATACTCCTGTAAATGCTGCTTTGTGCCCTGTAATGATTCCTGATATCTTCTGTGTTCTTGCAGGAACAAAACATGATGGTGCAGCTCTTGAGGTAGAACCGGCTGCCAGGTGAGCTGACAGCCAATGACGTGAGTGAGTGGCTGACTGGAGCAGAACAAGACAACTCTCAGGGAGCTGCCAGAGTTACTGAAACACCTTCAGACAGTCCATCCACACACCTTCAATAACTCCTCTAACCTCTCCTGTTTCTGAAATGTACAGAGCAGGAAAGCTGGGGTAAAATGACTCGTTCATGTAGATTTAGTTTTGAGGCAGTGAGAGCGGCATTGTCACACTTCCTTTTGCTGAGATGAAAGCATCAGGTGAAATTTGAGGATATTGGGTAGGAAGGCTGAATGGAGTTCAGGTCAGCAGCTGCTAAGATCCTGTTTTTAGTAAATCACATTTCTCACCCCAAAAAATAAACTATGAAGTGGCATCAGTGCAATGAACCAATCAGTGATCTGCTTGGCTCCAGCTGCAGCCTCCACAGTGGTACTGGTGGCTCACAAAGTGCTCCACAAGCATCGTTTCTCATATCAGACTGTATTAGATTTGAAAAGAAAGGACAGACCTTTTCAGCCAAACCGTTAAAAGGGAGTCACAAAAACTATAGTCCAGAGTCCTTTATAATTAAGTACAATTGATACAACACTGATAGAAAACCTGCTTGTTTCTTTGTCATTAGAAATTCTTTCGGTCTTTGCATCCTACAACCAGCTATAGAGGCTCCAGCAGGGACTTTCTCCACCACTGATGCTAATCTCAATTTAATCCATAAAACTGATGATTGGTATTTGTGCACATCTCATTGTTCACGAGGGACTGAACTGAAATAAGGTTTTACAATATGCGACAAAGAAAAAGAATGAAATGTTCATGCTAAGGAGTGATGCACGTGCAAATGACCCAATTATGATAACATAGTTTTATTCAGTGGTCTGCATGTGTCTGCAGAATCATTGACCCTTGTTAGCAAAACAGTATCCTCTGCTGCCAAAAATATTATTTTGCCAGAAGTAATTAGCTTCTTACTGTAGCTTGACCTGCTGCACTAATTAGTAACATCTTGTCTTTCAGTCATGTTAACTGCTGGCACTGTCAGAGAGCATGTTTTCTTGGAAGAAAAAAAGTAGCAGATTTATGGCCAAAATGCATCCACAATTGCACTAAAAATGAATATGCATTAAAATATGTGATGAATAGATGGAAAGTTAATGTTACTTATGTCATGATTAGAAGACGTTAGTAACAATAACTGCCAGAATAATGCAACGGTGGACTGTCAACCATTTATAATGGTGTGTATGATACCGGTTGTCTTGTATTCACAAACTACGTGGAATTAAGCTATCAGCTGTTGTGTCCTACATCTATTTGCAGTCCATCTTTTGGGTCAGGGTGTTTTAATTTTGATATTTTGTAGTCTGAACTGACTTTACTCCCTGAGCGGATTGTCGATGCATAAGAAACCACATGGGAAAATCTAGTTGCATTCAGCAGGTCAGTCTGCTTTTTAATGTTTCTTATGAGTTGATTTATTTCCTCTGGTAAGACAAAGAACTCAAGAAATTCAAACCTGCTTCGGGACAACTTTTACATTAAACTGTGACTGATTTATATAATGACTATATCCACCACGGCAGGTTGAATCATCCACTGTTTTCTCCTGAAATCTGAATCTGAAAACCCAAGAAGGCAGAATGCAACTCCTTTTCTGTAATCAGCTGTGTGGCCAAGGTAACTGATAAAATGTGCAACACTATCAGTTCTGTGTTAAGATGTTTTAGTGTGAATATAAAGATAGCAGTGGAAGCATCTAAGTGACACTATACTAAACTATATTATGAAGGGAAGCACAGTGGCAGGTGGCAGGAAGCAGATTCTCCAGATGTTTCACTTCAACGTGTTACTTCTTAGGCTGAAAATGGAATATTGCACCCCTATATGTGGATCTGAAAGTGCTGCCAAGTGCCTGTTCTTGTTCTCTTTTATGTAACAGTTGTTAAATCCCATTAGAGGTTAACCTGACTGAATTTGCCATGGGAACAAACACAATGAACACAATGCTAGCTGACCACCATGTTTGGAATATTTCCCTGGTCCAAAGGCATAGTTGGAATAATAAGTTGATGCTTTGGCAGAGTTTAGCAGGAAACAGTGAAGTCAGCGGCTGTCAGGCTGCCATGCTGAAGACACAAGATCAGTGCAGGAGTCAGGAACATCCGCTGTGCCAGCCTTGTTGGCAGCTCCTCAAGCAACAATAGCCAAGACTTTGAGACCAAACCAAACAAGCCAAGGTGATGCCATGTCACTGAGCAGCTTTCTTTCCACAGGAGGAGACAGAACTCATTTTCATTATTCAGGGCTGCTCAGGACTGTGATCTTATTCCCTTAAAGTATCTTATAGCAGGAATGAATGACACATTAACACGGTGGCAGTCTTACAGTAAGTGGCTGCATTAAACCAAATTGTTTTATCATCTTTTGCTAACAGCATTGGTTTCTGATGGGGGACAGGGACACATTAATTTGCATTTTATAACGCTGAAGATGTGCTTCTATGATCTGAAGAGAAATTCTGAGCATTGTTTTCTCTTATTCATCGTAAATGTAAGCTCACAGTTATTTTTTTCTAAGAGGCTCAAATTCACAATTAACAGACAGTAAGCAGCTCCTCCCAAAGCTCAAAGGTCCACTTTAAAACATATAGAACACATATGTCCTCAGGGGAACTTCTTCCTTAGACTGAGATGTCACTGCTGTGTTGTCTGTGATGAAAACACAGAAACAACACATCCTTTCAGATGATGTTCATGATTAGTTCACTAATTTTTCAAAGGAACAAGTCAATGTTGGTCTCCTCTTAAAAAACAAAAGACATCAAGTGATTCTAAATACCACTATTAAGTGTGTTAAATTCAATTTGTGTATGTCCAGAATCAGGAATAGCCTGCTTGTGTCTGCTGCCCAACTCCAGTGCTATTCTGCAGGGGGTAGATCCACAGCGTGGTGGCTCAAGAGTTTTTTTTTTTGGATTGTGCCTCTTGGGTCAATGTCCAGTGGCTTTCATTACAGGGAGAAGGGAGCTCCAGTGTTCTAGGTGAGGTGACACAGCTCCAGACTTGTTCCATTGTGTTTCTGTGAATCTTAATCTGGCCCCTTCCCTGGAAACAGTTAGCTTTGGAGATCCTGCGAGGAGCTATTGGCGCCAACAACACTGTCAGCAAGATCACAAGGAAGCACAGACCAACTTCACTATCGTAGGGTAGTTCTCTGAGAGGCAGAAGCAGCTTATTCACTCCACTCACTCCTTCTGGTCAGGAGTGAGTTGTTGCCCCATGTATTCTGAGATCTTGTTCATGAGTGAGGGTAAAACAGACCAAGAGACTGACATCAGATTTCAGCAGCATCAGTGTTTTACAGTTGTGATGAATAGGCCACTGAGAGTCAAGAAAAAACGTTCGATTTACCAGTTGTTCTATGTCCTAGCTCCCATTCATTGTCTTGCGCTTTGGGGAGTTGAAAGAATGCAAAAACAAAATGAGCTTCCTTTGTGCTCATCTCATCCTTGCAGATAGGGTAAGAAGCTCAGACATCTGGAGGGATGTTAGAGTAGAGCTGCTGCTCAGGCATCTGATCATGCTGGGAGGTTTTCCTGGCAAGCCCAAGTGGTAGCATCCTTTTAGTGTTAGACCAAGGGTCGGCAACCCGTGACTCCAGAGCCACATGTGACTCTTTCATCCCTCTGCTGCGGCTCCTTGTGGCTTTGGAAAATGAATAATGAGCATTTTAATTTAAATGTATTTTATTTTAGTTTGTTAGTTTTTAAAATGTAATTCTAAATTTGAAGATTTTTGTGAACTTGTAACATTAAAATAAAATGTGTTTCATTTTTTGTCGCTCAAAACTTGCATCACAACCTCCGATGTGCGACACCTGCCAACACGCGCCAACTTGCCAACTTGTGTGGTGGCTCGTGGCCACCTGGTGTGTGTGCGGGACCCAAGCGAAGAGGAGACGGAGAGTACAGAGAGGAACAGGTTTATTTCAAGGGAAACCAGGGGTGTAGGGCACCAGGAGGCAGGTGTGCAGGTTGCAGTGGCGGTGCAGGAGGGGGAGTTTCCGTGCCATTGCTCGTGTGGAGGTTTTCTCATGCCGGTGCTCGTGTGGAATGAGGACTTGAGTTGTGTTGCCGTGTGGTGAAAGGCTGGCGTGAAGGGCGGGCGGCTGGACGCTGGGGCCGGCAGAGAGGACACTGGAGAACAGAAAAGAGAAATTCTCAACTGCTCGTAAACTCGAAACATATTTAGCAGAAGGAACACTTGCGCTCGAAACGGCTGCTAAGGACCTGAATCTACCTCTCGTAGGGTTCACAATCATCTGGCACAGGAGTCCAGGTGAGTAGAGGCTTTATCCTCTCTTGATGAGGCAATAAGTCACAGCTGTGCCCGTGAAGGAGCGTCCTCCTCTGATCGGCCCCGCCTGGCCTGAAAATTAAAAGCACACCAGTCGAAAACACAGAGAAACAGGAATCTGAAGCGCACATTTAAACGTGTCCATAATCACCACAACTTAGTGGCTTTCTCACTAAGAAAATCTGTTGATTTGCAAAAAGTTTGCTAGATACTCTAGGTGTGGCAGAACTTCACAGCTATAAAAGGTTCACAGTGACACTCTTGAATNTTTGGGGAGTTGAAAGAATGCAAAAACAAAATGAGCTTCCTTTGTGCTCATCTCATCCTTGCAGATAGGGTAAGAAGCTCAGACATCTGGAGGGAGCTTAGAGTAGAGCTGCTGCTCAGGTATCTGATCATCCTGGGAGGTTTTCCTGGCAAGCCCAAGTGGTAGCATCCTTTTAGGGTTAGACCAGGGGTCGGCAACCCATGGCTCCAGAGCCACATGTGACTCTTTCATCCCTCTGCTGCGGCTCTTGTGGCTTTGGAAAATCAATAATGAGTATTTTAATTTAAATGTATTTTATTTTAGTTTGTTAGTTTTTAAAATGTAATTCTAAATTTGAAGATTTTTGTGAACTTGTAACATTAAAAGAAAATGTGTTTAATGTTTTGTCGCTCAAAACATGCATCACAACCTCCGATGTGCGACACCTGCCGACACGCGCAGTGTTGCCAACTTGTGTGGTGGCTCGTGGCCACCTGGTGTGTGTGTGCGGGACCCAAATGAAGAGGAGACGGAGAGTACAGGGAGGAACAGGTTTGTTTCAAGGGAAACCAGGGGTGTAGGGCACCAGGAGGCAGGTGAGGAATGTGTTGCCGTGTGGTGAAAGGGTGGCGTGAAGGGCAGGTGGCTGGACGCTGGGGCCGGCAGAGAGGACACTGGAGAACAGAAAAGAGTAATTCTCAACTACTCGTAAACTCGAAATATACTTAGCAGAAGGAACACTAGCGCACTAGCGAAACGGCTGCTAAGGACCTGAATGTACCGCTCGTAGGGTTCACAATCATCTGGCACAGGAGTCCAGGTGAGTAGAGGCTTTTTCCTGTCCTGATGAGGCGATAAGCCACAGCTGTGCCCGTGAGGGAGTGTCCTCCTCTGATCGGCTCCGCCCGGCCTGAAAATGAAAAGCATACCAGCCGAGTCTGGTCAGCAGCCCCAGCTGCAGTCAATTGGATAATTTAAGATCAGCTTTTTATTTCATATATACCAAGAGGATTCAACTAAACATTGAGTATTTTATTTAAAAAAAAAAACCTTCAATACAGCGTCTTTTTTTTTTTTGAGTTCAAAATGTTTTTGTTGCATGCAGAAATAATATTTTGTTTTCTCTGTAACTGTTCATTGATTTCATAAATTCAACATACTATAGTTTATAGTTTTTAAAAAAAAAATACATAGCATAAAGGTAAAAATGATATATGCAGTATTATCTTCATTTTAGATGTCTAAAGGGTTTTGTGGCTCCTGGTGTTTTCTTTTCTATGGGAAACGGGTCCAAATGGCTCTTTGAGTGTTTAAGGTTGCCGACCCCTGGGTTAGACCCAGGACAAGCTGGAGAGAATACATGTGCCCGGGAACACCTTGAGATCCAGATGGAGCAGCAAAGTAGTACTGTGGAGTGTAGCCTCCTGCCATGAGCCAATGAAAAAGGGTGACTGGACAGATGTACAGTACTTCCATTACTACATTTTTGTTTAATGCTGCCAGGTGCCTTTCCATGTGTACACTCAATTTCAAAATATCATTATGTTACAAATTGTAATGCTAATGTTGTTAATTAGATTTTTAAAAAAAAAGACATTCTAAGAGATCTGTCAAGCCATGAACATTAAACTGAAAACAGCAGAGAGCGGGTTATCAGTCAAGGAGATTGTATTCTTCTCAATTTCTCCACTGAGAATCTAGAGTTTAGCTATCACATCCTCACTTCCTGCAGACTTGTTGTTTGCTTCTGTAAACTAACTTCTTCCGTTGTGCAGCTGTAGTTAGCCTGTACTCACAGCATCTACACTGGATTCCAATGGGATTTTTCCAAAAAACCTCATACAAACTGCTAAAAATATTGCAGCAGGAATTTAGAAAATCTGTTGATTTGCAAAAAGATTGCTAAATACTCTAGGTGTGGCAGAACTTCACAGCTATAAAAGGTTCACAGTGACACTCTTGAATCTTACATTTAGTGCATACAAACTAAATACAAGACTTACATCAATGACAAAAAGAAAGTTAGATTCTTATTTCTGGGACTCTGGGTTACCAATTAATTCCTTACAATCTGCTGTTATTTTAGGCCATGTTGACCACATGTTCTCTATCATCTCGAGACTATCTCTCCACCCAGTTACATATTTCATAAGTATGGGGAATGTCCCCCCTGCTTTTGGACCCTGCACCCTGACTGAGTGGAGATCAAACAACACTGATTTCACGCCAGCACAGGTGCTTTATAGGTAACCTGTGGGGCATGACCGGGCAAGCCGGTGTGTCTTAAACAAGTATCCACGTACCCTGATGAGCAGGGGGGGGTCAGTCCCCATACATATGAAATATGTAACTGGGTGAAGAGATAGTCTCTTCACTCAGAGAACCAAGGTTACAATGTAACCATACGTTATGTAAAGGAGCAACCTGCAAACCACTTAGAAGCACTTTCAAGCCTCCAGAATGTCATTTCATGCTAAAAAGATTTAGGTAAACAATTTAACACACATGCAAAGGAACGTTTTTTGAGCTACTCACACATTTCACACATTACTGAACTGGTATGTTCATTCAAGCAACAGTTCTGATCTCCCCTTCACCTCATTTGAACATGTTTTCATTACTCTTTAAAGCTGCATCAGTCAATATTTTGCATATTGAGAATGGTTTAAACTACTACAAGGAATGTCAAAGGGATCCCTCGCAGGGATGAATCCACAAAGAATTATTCCCCAACTCAGCAGTACTGCTCACCACCAGTAGATTAGCATCTTTCAGCTCGTTGTTCTGACTCACTGCGCTTGTTTCCAGCAGCAGCACGAATCTTTTTAAAATGAAAAATATTGATACCGTACTCTACTTTCTGACAGCAGAAGTTAGTGGCTAGCTGGTGGATATAATGGAACATTTAGTAGCGAAAGAGGCAGATATTTTTCTGAGCCATTGGTAAGACCAAGAGTTGAACGAAGGGTTTCTGTTGGACTTCTATTCATCAGTATGATGACAACATGACTCTAACTGAAGGATCATTTTGCTTTCTCTGTTCTGGATGTGTAAATGTGCAGCTATAATTATGACAACATCATCATCATCATCGTCATCATCATTAGATGCATAGGACAACTTCACTCCACACCTTCTGGTTTAGCAAGATCTCCCTTGTCAATTCCTGAGTCTCTTGAGATCACGTCTGCAGACGTCATATTCCATGAGTGGACAGGACTGCGTGGTTTCCATAAGAGGAGGGATTGAATGATCTTGCCTTCAGCTTGTTGACCTGCAAACTGGAGGTGGCACTTTGTCATCTTCGAGGAGACTGGGGGGAAGTAGCCATACATCTGCTCACGTGTCGCATGCTGTGACCAGTGAATGTTTTGGACACGTCAGAATAAGTCATTGTATGGTCCATCCAGCTGCTGTGGTTGATGCATAGTTAGTGTCCATGTCTCAGAAGCAGCAGGAGAAGAAGCAGGATTGGCTTAATCAGAATGTTAAACAGGTAGAGCTTCTTCTCGTGATCGAGGCTACGGCACCATATTATATTGAGTTTGTTACATGGAGCCCACGCTAATGCCAACAATAATATGGCCATACACGTTTTAAGAAGGAATGTATAGCAGCCTTGGGGTCCAGTGAGTCTGGTTCCTGTTTTCCCTGTTTTCAACACACTACAATACTCAGTCTCTGTAGGTACGTCAGTGCCTCATGTCTACACTGTGGGCTGGCGTGTGGTTAATATGTGGCTGGCAGGGGGCTAATGTGTCGGCTCCTGTCATATCACGTCACCTGTAAAGAACTGACGGGGCCCTGCGGGGAGAGAGCAGCAGTCACCTCGACATGAATCTTCACAGCAGTGGTGTCATATCAAAGGACCACAAGGTGTGCTCACATTAATGTTATAGCACACAATCCTCACTGCAACACTGCAGCTGCTCCTGGGGCTGCATGAAAAGACAAAAGAAGATACAGTTCTCTGTGTGTAATGTATTTTTAAATGTACAGAATAAAGACCACAAGCGTGTTTTACTAGCTCAGAAATGTAGACTCCCTTTTAAACCGCTATTCTTCTTTTGGCTTAAACAGCAGAAGTGGCAGGGTGGCGAAAGCTCTTGGGTGGAACGTTTTTTTAATAAGGGGACAGGAAACAGCTGACGCCTCCGACTGGTTTCTATCAAACAAATATATTTGTCTGGCTCCCTGGCTGCAGCTCCACCACAATTAGTTAATACTTTCCACAGTCTGGGATAATGAGTGAGCCATGAGAGGAGTGTGGGCTGAGAAAAACAACATTTTGTATCCCAGTGTGTATCCTTGTCCTCTGTCTGTTGAATGTTTAATGTTGTTTTTATTCTGCTCGGTGCATCGGTGCTTCTCAAGCTCTAACGTTGTTATTAATATGTTGCCATTATCAGAAGGTTGAGCTCTGAGCAAAGAGTCAGACGATTTCTGTGGGTTTGTATAGACTATAACTAAACATTTTGCTCTGTGATTGTGAGAACAGAGGTTACCGGCTGAGCGGCTCAGGGGGGCTGAGGGGCTCAGGGACACGACTTTAAATCACAAAACCCAACTTTTGTCCCTCTCTAAACACTATCATAAGATTTCAGGTCTTTGTGTTTTGTTTGACTATCATTATACTGTGGGACACAAATTCTAAATACTAGTTGATGACGCTTGTGCAGACGCTGTAGTTTGCTCTTGCTCACAGTTCAAGTCCAGGAGCCTGTATGCCCTGGAAAACACATCATTGAAGCACTGTGGATTTTAACAGGCAAAGATGGAATCATCATCAACATACTGAAACGTCAGAGCTGATCAAGTGGAAACCTTAATCTTGGCCTCAAACCAGTTTAATCTGAAGAGTTTGCCGTGTGTTCTTTAAAGAATTTGGACAGCAGATGTAAGGTTTTGGCCAATGGAAGGACCAGAAAATCCTTTACGCTTGTCTTGACTTAATTAAAAATCTTCTTTCATCAGTAAGTGATCAACAGACAAAGAGCACTGATGCACATTCACTCACAGAGCACTTTATTAGGAACACCACACTAATATTGGTCAGCACTTGTTGTCACAATTATCAAGCAGATTCTTCTTATATCATTTCAGCATAAAGTCATTTCATCCCCAAAGGAAAAGAAGCCCAGGAGTCTGCATGCAACATGTTTACAGTAACAACACTAATATGCTCATGTCAAACCAGTGGTGCAATGTAACTGGATACATTTATTCAATTACTGCACACAAGTCATTTGAGACACTTCACCTAAGTATTTTTTCTCACATCATTTTCTAGTTCACTCTACAAATGTTGTAACTTTTACACCACTTGCCTTAATAACAACCTCATGATCTAACATATGATAGTACAAAAGTCATAGGCAACAATCACATGCACAGAGCAGTTTTATTACTTTAAATAACAGCCAGATGTTGGAGCCTGTTAATCGAAACTTGTCAGCAGCTCATGAACTTGGATTCTGCCTGAAGAGCTGCAGTTCACAAAATCAGGACTTAGCGCTCCAAATGTAGAGCTTAGAATGGCTGAAAGAAGTGCAGATAAGAGAGGAGGAATGGAACAGAAACCAGGGTGTAAAAGACAAGAAAGGAGAAGAGTGGATGCTTGAGGCATTGACCTATCTCTGATCCACTTACTCTCCTCCATGGTTAGAAGCTGGGGAGCAGCTGAGCCCTCTTATTTATGGCTTGCTGTTGCCTGCCGAGAAAACATCGTTCTTGGCTGAGAGGCATGAGCAGAAAGTGTGTAAATGTTCTTTTAATCGCTGGTGGCCTGCAGCAGTCATCACCACAGTTTCAAATGAGAGACATGAATGGAGCAGTAATCAGGGAGAGGAGGACTGGGGCTCACATCAAGATGAACATGCTGGCCGTGGGGCTGAAATGTCTCTAGACTTGCACAGATTTGCTTCTAGCATGTACATTAAAAGTGAAGGAAAATCTGCATACTGTTTTATACTAAATGTGTTTGTCTTCAAATGTGTGAGAGTCAATACAGTAGCCATGTGTCCAGCAAATTTAAAAGTATTGCATAAAACAGTATCTTCAGAAACTGACAATTTTGTATACATATATATATATGATGACAATTTGGATAGAAAAGATGGATGGAAACACATGGTGAGGAGATGAAGACGAAATCCCCCCAAAGGTTATTTATTTATTTATTTATTTAACTATAGACTGCTATTAATAACGAGACATCTGGAATATTCCTGACCATTAGAATACGATATTTGATGAAAGACAGAGAAAGACACGATTGCACGTGTCGTGGCCCAGAAACAGAAAGCTGTTTGGCCTTATGCAGGAGGTTTGCAAATTTCATTTGAATGAATGCCTGCAAATCTTGAAAAGTAGCAGTGCATGAAATTAACATTTTAATATCTGAATTCTAAATGTAGTTGTATACATTATGTCGTGTCCCAAAAGAGAACGGAAATGTACATATTCTTCACCTTTGATGTAAATGAATTATGCAACAATCCTGTGATGACCTGTGTAATCGTGGTTCTTAAGTGCTCACATGACAGAGTACCTGCTGTCTAATAACATGATAAACAGTGTTTCTCCTACATTGTTCTATTTGTGGTGGCCTGCGATTTTCAGTTTTCTGCTATTTAAAATAAGTAAAATCTTATGTCATTGTAAAACCTGCTCTCCTGCTCTCTCATACACATTAATAATGGAGCTGTGTGTGAGCAGACCTTCCTGTCTGCACACTGTCTGAGTCAAAATATGTCCAGGAGGAAGGATTGTTGTTGGCTGTTCCCTGCAGAGAAGACGGCTGGCTGAACAGATTTTTCTGAAACTGATGAGTTCATGTTAACGGTTTGAAACAAGAAAATAATCAAAATAAAATAAATCTATGTTTCTAACACAATGCGGTCAATTTCTGACACCTCACTTTTTCAAATAAGTTATTAGCAAGCATGTAAGGAGCAAGTGAGGTTACAGCTGGGTGTTCCAGGTTAGTCGTTGTACATAGCTGCTAGTTAGTGTGAATAAAGCCAAATCTTTAACCGACACTAAATGTTTGCTCCCTCAGTCCACATGAATGTTGAAAATATTTACAAAGACACAAAAAGATTTGCCGTGAGGAGGAACAAAGCCTGAACCGAGGTTTTATGTTTCTTTTTAGATACTTCACACAAAGTGAAGCAACGCAGTTATTTATTTGTCACAAAATACACTTTGTAGGTGATATCAGCTCATTTTAGAAATGTAACTGTCCTTCACACACGCACTTGAACAGGAACAGGAATTGTGGCAGAATTATGTGTAGTTCAGTGTCATGTTGCCTAAATGTGCTGTGGACCTGGATATAACTGTGTGTAGATATGTGAAAGGGCAAAACATTTTGTATGCATTAAGTGAATTGACAATGAATGTGGGTCTTTATTACAAGTACAAGTGCATTTCCTGCTCCAGTGTGGTGCATGCGGTGTTTTCTGTATTTGTAGCTTGATCTGTGTTTGTTTATTTTCTCACTTTGTGGCATTTTTTTCCCTAAATGTTGCACACGTTGTGTCCAACTGGTGAACATGTTTTCTTAGTTTGCTTGGGTTTTGTCTATTTTTCTGGGTTTTCTGAAGCTGCAGTGAGCTTGTGTATTTAAGAGATGGGAGCCGCTTTGGCAAAAATAGACCAAACATAAAAATAGCAAAGCTGGGAAAATAGCAGAGTGTGAGATTGAGCTGTTGGACATACTGGCTTGATTGTCACCGAAAGCCCTGACAGAGCTGGAACGCAGCGCAGCTGGATTGTGTGTATGTTGGCTGTAGGAGCCGTCCTGTCCACAACCAGTCAAAATGACAAATGACAACCTGTGACCATGACAATGAAAACATTTGCCTGACTTCTGCCAGAGCAAGAAATCTGAATTTGAACTCAACTGTTTACTTCGTTCAGATGAATTGATGGTCCCAGCAGGGCAGCAGAAGAACACATTTTGGTGAACACAGAAGCTGTATGCACTCTGGATAAATATGCTCACTGTAATGTCATTGAATATGAAGCTAAAGCAACATTTTACATCATCCAAATAAGGGAGAAAAAATATCCTCATTACCTACATGGCCTCCTTTTCCCAGAAAGCAGCACTCTCATTCACATGTTGGCATCGCAGCCTCAAGGTAGCGGCAGCAGCCGGCCTGTGGCTCGCCTCTGCCTCCTCTAATAGCCCATTCTTTTTGTGCTGCACCAGATAATGACCTTCACCATACTGCTCCATGATGATGGCTTTTATGGATGAGTCATGAGTGGCTGGCCGTTTATGTTTGTCGTCTTTCACCCTTCGTCTCCTTGGCTCTCTCTCTCAGTGTCTCACGTAAAAATGCATTTACATGTTTGTTTTTTAAGCATACATGAGAGGCGTACGTTCATTTAATGTAGGTCACCTCAAACAGGAACAAGGTTAAGATGTTCCCACAGAGTGCCGTACACCACAACTTGTTTCTGAGATGCATTTGTTTAAATGATCACAACACCAGAACACACTTGGACACTGAGTTTAGAGGAGCAGAAGTAAGTGTACGATATATACAATGAAGAAGCAGCTTCTACTGCAGCCTGTTTAAACATTTCCAGTGAGATACCGCTCATATGGCATGTAAAGAATAAATTAATTACCAGTGCTGAGCTCAGTGTACGAATATTTAATGTCTAATCCTTGAAAAGATGGACAGAAGCTGATATAGGTTTACAATCTTAAGTCTTCATACATGGGGCTGGAGCGACCACTGAGGTTCTGTTGTCATCAGTTTTAGGAAACCCTCTGCTACTTTAGAGAACGGTTTCTAGAGTCTGTGAGTCTGTCTGTTGAGGCAGTCAAGTCCAGCTGCACTGCTGCATTACCATGTGATAAACTCCAGTCTCTGCATCACCTATGAAGCACACCCTTTCAGTTTTGCGGCCTTTTTAAACAGTAATTAACAAGAATCTGTGGGCTCTAGCATTAGAACTAGGGGGGAAACATTTGCTGCCATTAATCACCAATGTCAGCCTCAAGCTGTAGGCCATCCTGCCCTGGTAGCATTCAGTGGGTTGAGGAGGGAATAAGTGGAGTCCTATTGAATAGTGTTGGCCTTGCCTGCATGGCCATCTCGAGAGCAATGCTAGTGGTATGTTGAAAATGAAAATACTGGTATGTTCTAACCAGAATGTATTTCCCAGTTCTGGAGAAAACTGTTTAATGTAGTGTCTAGACTAAGCATGTAGAGTGACTCTTCTATTTAATAAGTGGTTGGAGACTTACAAGTCCACACTTGCTGTGACAAAGGCAGTGGACCCTAGTTCTTGTATGGCACCTTGCATCTATGTGAATGGATGAATGAGAGATAAATTGTAAAGCGCATGATAAACAATGCAGGTTATTTTTATTGTGAGCTTAAAATCCTTAGATGGGTGGTGATGCAGTAGAGGGACATCACTGTTTCTGTCACTATTTCTCTAAAACCTCTATTTCTAGGTGGGTTTATTAAATGGGTTTGGTGTCCTTTTCTTTTTTGGGGTACTTGAAGCCTGGCATCACATTTCATCACATCCAATTAATCTGTTTCTTTATATTTTAAATCCCAATCCTGTTATTCTTTTCATTCCCCTACATTTCTAACATTCCATCCCATTTTAGCGTCTGTCTTTTCACACAGAATCCTGCTATTTTGGACCACTGTCCTTTAGCAGCACAGTATAAAAGCTTTACTATGTATATGTGAATGCATTAAATATGGTATAATCCAGATGGGGCTTAATAAACTGGAGCAAAAATGAGCAAAAACCAGCACACTGCTGCTGGTTTGATAAATGGAAAAAAAAAAAAAGGGAAAACATTTAATGTAAAAGAGATCAAGTGAGGATAAAGAGATGATCACACATTTGAACCATTTCTCATTAGAGCCATTTATTCAGTGATGAAAGAGGGAGCCATAGAAAATGTCATTAATCCATGAACTACCAATATGACTGGAATGTTAATTCAAAACGGGTAAGGAATAAAACAGCTTCAAGTGATAGCACCCTGCTTTTCACAAGACCCAAATACCAAAAGAATGTTTTGTGACAGTTCAGCTTAAGAAATGTGTCGTTTAGACAGAAAAGCCTGAGCTCTATTCCTTCCCTAATGACACTTGATTTTCATCCAACTTTCGTTCCTTTTCTTTCATCTTTTAAAACTGTAACTGCTGCGCATTTCAACAATGTTGAAGGACAGACCCTTTGAAAATGTATAAAAAAGTAAAAAAGAAAAAAAGTTTCATACACACACACACACACACACTCACACACACACACACACACACATATATATATTATGGAAGACTTCCAGAATCCAGTCCAGAAGCTATTTGCTGACGGCCATTTTTAATCCGTCGAATAAAAGCTTATCTCATATGAACAGACATCCAAATCAATCACTCAATCTCCTGCTGGTAGCTCTCTGTAAAAATATTAAAATAGAGAGAAAAACTGTTTTTTTCCCAGTAAAATGCTTGGAAAAAAAACTCGAATTTGCACCTGCTGTTGTGGAGGAAATGGGGGTATAATTTGTCTCACATTTCCCTACTGTGAGAGGACATTTGGTGAGATGCTAGTGAGTGCAGATGGAAGGCTTAAATGAAAAACATGATGCTGTTTGGACTGACAAGCATTGTGAACAACAGACAGAGCTACAGGGGTGTTTCATATGGTGCAAATGATCAAACTGTTCGGCTGAATTAGGCTTTTCGAACATGTGAGCCTGTGTATATTTTGCTTTTTTCCAAAGGGATGAACACACTGACACATGTGTTTCCTTGAAGTTTATGTTTGATTTTGTTTGCAGAGCTGATGCACAATGAATGAAAACTGGCCGAAGCTGCTACACTGACAATAGACAATGCTGTGATGGTAAGATGGGAAGGTTTCACTGACCTGACTGGAGCTACATCAGCCACACACCCTGCAAATGAACCCTTAGTTGTTCTGTATATTTGTTCGGACAATGAGAATACAAATACAGAAATTGCACTCCCAACGAGGACTAATGCTGCAATATTACACAATTTCCTCCAAAACCTACCAAAATGTAAAAAAAAAAAAACCTGCAAATTTGCACAACAGCATCTGAAAGATTTTTGATCAGTTCTTCAATATTTGGGTTTTACATGGTTACATTTAAATCTGATCTGTCAGGTACATCCACCAGTGGAACAACCAAATCTGAATTTCAGGTGGCAGCATTTAGCTGGTGAGCTGTAGAACCAATAGCATTAAAACATACGGCACCTTCAGATAGAAACATTGGTCAGTTCAGATGCTGATGAAGTTTACAAAACACTGGCCGTCCATGTCATGTGCATGGATCCCACCAGGAGTCATGTAGTTGAACAAGATGTAAATGTAAATAAACTGAACATACAGATAAATAAAGTGAGCGAACAGACTGATAAACTCATTACTTACTTCAGCTGGTGGCAGATTCTGCTCTTTTACAGTTTGCACACTGTCTGGGTGCAGTTTAGTCTGTGCCTGTGGTTTATTTGTCTACCTGTGCGGTTCTTAAGTCTGTTTTCTTGATTTGTTAATCCATTCACACAGATTCTCACATACATATTTAACTACATGACCTCTGGACTTTCAGAAAGAAAAGTATATATATATAAAAAAAAAAAACAAAAAAACTTGTAAATGACTTTGCCACTAGTTTTGAATGCATAATTGGAAAACTTTTGTGATTCCATCTTGACGTGACGAGCTTTTGAATTAACTTTTGAATTTAATTTCTGACGGCTACTGTTCCTTCAGAGTGTCTTTTTGATCACACTGAGCAAATGTCATCTTCAGCTTTCCAACCTGCAGCTTATTTTCTACTCCAGCTTGGCCTTTCCAGTTCTGTCACAGGTCCCTCTTGAGTCTGAGTTTTTTGTCTCTGATGTGCTGGAGGAGAATGCTCCCTCTCTGCTGCACCACATGGATGAGCGGCCTGAGACCGCTGGCCCCGCCAAGGCTGTCCCAGAACTCCCTGTCAGTGTAAAGGGAGCGTAGAAGAAGATTTTCCAGACAGCCTGAGTGAAGCACTGACACGGCTTTCTCTGGAAACCTAATGAGACAAACAGCATTGGATTTGACGTGTTAATGTGTAAACCCAGTTTACCAGAGGCTGTAATGTTCGTTACACATGAACATATAGGAGGGAAAAAAAAGAAAGAAAATCAAGTGTAGTTTTTCTCAGAGCCTTTCCAGCGGCAGGGATAAAAGCGTGATTTGTACACAACATTTTAAAATGAGAAAGTGCTTTGCTATGAAAGGTGTAAAATTTGCCCTGAGCATGCTGCCAGAATAAAAGCTTGGAGGCCTCTGAAGACTGACAGTTTGGCCTGAGGGTGGCACGAGAAGAAAGCCTGTGGATTATCAAAAATAAAAAAGGATTCACTCTGTTGTAATGCATTTACATTTTAAGGCAATCCACACATTAAAGTTGTATATTTAGAATGTACAAGTACACGTTGAGATTTGATGGGAGTGAGATGGTGCTAGAGGAAAGGATTTCCTCCTGCCACCAGGTCTACCCAAACAATCATCTGGACCTGCTCCAGAAGCCTTTATTGGTGCTCTAAGGTTTGGTCTGTGACACCAGAAGAGCCAGACAAAATCTGGAGGGTTATAATCAATAAGTGAATCTTTATTTGAAAGGATCAATAATTATCAAGTAAAATACCAAAAAGTATCAACTTTGGATGCAGTTTTTCATCTACACAAAAGAAGAAACACATTGTCTTTATTAAAGACAATAGCTCACCCGATTTATGTCGGCATTTAGTAAAGACTTTCTGCTCATTTTTTCACTCCTTGCTCTTTTTTTAAAATTTGGATTAGCTACTACTTACACCTAAATTTGTTTTCTTCCATTTGTTTTGTTACCCATTCTTTGATTTATTGTAATGAAATATCTTGTCTGTAATTTAAATTGGATATTTATTATCAGTGATATTAGTTTGGTAAAAGAAAAATAAATAAACAAATTAAAGAAATGAAAAGAAATAAATTAAATTCCCTTTTATTTTGGTGGCTGTGCCAACCTGAAGCTAAGATTTGTCTAAAAACATGAGGTGAAAAACAAAAAACAACAAACAAATTAACTAAATAAATAACTAAATGACAAACAAAAGTGGGCGTCTGGAAATCAGCTAAAAAACAACTATTTTGAGAAAAGACTGACATGCGTATTAAAAGCCTATTGTTTCATGATTACTTTATGTTGCCATTCTTGTCCAGATAACTGGAAGCGGTGCAGCATGAACTCGCTGCCACGGTAACAGACTGACATTGCCATGCTTCAGCCTCTTCAACAGAATTGGAAAAAATAAGAAGATGCTGGTATTTTTTTCAACTTCAAATTCTAGTCCTCTCCATTGTGCAGACATAACAGAAATTTCTAGAGACATTAGAATTTCCTACTGTGCATGGGTACTGTCAATGGAACATATGTACAAGTCAAAGCATGTCCCAAGTGTCAAAGTTAATTTGAAGTCTTTTAAAGATAAATGAGTCGATGACAGAGAATGTCCTTGTACAGTCTTTCCTCAAAACAAGCATTTGTTTTGAGTACTATTTTTTTTTTCCAGCTTGCGGTGCACACAATTCACAGGTTTCTAAATTTTGGACCCTATGCAACAGTCCACATGTGGATGATGAATTTACGTTATTCATACCCTTGCAGACATGGAAAGTAGGAACTGGGTGGTACAAGCAAGCATCCTTGGCACTGGCCAAAGCAGTGACATGACATACATGACACTGAACATGATCCAACAGATGGATGGATGAGGTGAACTGAAGTCACACTGATATGTAAGTCACAATATAAACTATGTAGATTCTAACATGAAAAGGAACATATATCTGGGTATACTGTAGTTTGACAACAACCTCTATGAATCGCATGTTCTGCTAATGTTGACCCTGGTTTTGTCCTAATGTTGCTCATGATATTGTTTGGCTTGATGGGCTTCAGTTGTTTGTGTTGATGTAAGGTTTGTGTAGGGACTTGTTCATTTGTGGACGTAAGCAGGCTCTAAGCTAACATTAGCAGGCGTTGCACACAGTTGGCACTGCAGGGGGAAGAGCAGCACTGAGGCAATGCACGTAAGAGCGAGCAATGATATGACGTCCTTTGGATTTACTCAGAACATTTGCCCCCAAATCACATACAGGCTGTTTCAGACAACCAAGAAAAAGCCATTTTTTTCCCTGACATTCAGTGTGAATCAAATTTTGGATCTCTGTCCAGTTCATTCATTTTGCTACAAGTGGACTCCAGTCAAGCTCTAAAGTAAATTAAAGCAAACCTGGTGCACCTGATCATTCTAGACCCCTAAGAAACAACAACTTTTCCTTTTATTTACCTCCATAATCTTCAGTGATGTGAAATAATATGAGACTTTAACATTCTATTTTCATTCAGCCGCAAATCCAGACTTAAGACATTTAAGAGAACTTTATGGAACAGCTTAGTAATCCTAAGTGACAGACAATGGGGAATTTCTATCAGACCTGATTCATTCAGCATATTGAATAGCGGGCTAATTGAAAGCACACTAATCTAATCAGACAGACATTGTAACAAAATCCTAACAAGCTTCCAGTGGACGTTTCTGTGCTGCTGATTTGAAAGCTGTTCACCAGGGAAATATGTTGTTAGATGTGTTTTTCTTCTGAAACATTTCCTTACGTCAGTGTTTCTGCCCGCTGTGAGCTAAAATGAGTTTCTGAATCTGTGCCGTGTAATTTGTTGAGCCTCGCTGCTTGAATGAAGGAAAACAATGACAACAACAACAACAACAACAAACAATTGAAAGAGAAAAAAAAATCTAATTTGCATTCTCTTGCTCTGATGTAGCTAGCGCTGTGTACTCACTCATCAATGCCCTCAACCAGCCTGAAGTTGAGGTTGTCACTGGACTGCTGCGGTCTGCCAGCATTGTCAATGAACACCAGTCTGGAGGGATCTGCCTTCCTCACCTGAACACAAACACAGACACAAACTGTCAGAAGGAAACACAGGTGACACTGCAAAACATTTGTTCTTTTTTATTTTTTCACTGATCTTTTTTCAGAAATAAAGTGAATTTAACAGGGACTAAATATAGAGGGCGCTCAGTAGAGGGATAAAGCTGCCTCTGCTGGCCATGATTGCAGTGAGTCCAAGTAAACCATTAATCTGTATTAACTTACTACAAAATAGGTGTTTTCATTCACTAGTCATGGCTGGCTGATTGCCCAAGGTTAAAGAGGTACTACCAATGTATACATGACATGCTATTTAAAATATAATGGCAATATCAACATTTTCCGACCTTGAGTTTGACCTTGAACTATCACCCAAGGTCGAATGTTACATCCCCAGTGGGAAGCCTACATATGGTTTCCCATACAAACAATGTGTCTATCTTGCATCGTTTTCAAGTTACAGTGCAGTCAAAGTGTAGCATCACCAAAGACCCTACACTGGATAAAGCAGTGTATTGATAATGGATGGATGGATGGACATACAGTATGCTCAACATATCTGTATATGTAATATGTCATCGTAGCATAACCACGAAGCTCTATTTTACCTCTTTTGCTCTTTTGGGTATAATTTTCAGTGATCTAATATGTTTAAATAGTTTGTTTTGTGCGGCATTTAACTGCACTGCTGACACAGAGTCCAATGTAAGTCCAGTGTGAAGCGTATCTGTACTTTGTATCGCAAGGCTACACAAAGACACAATAGAAAAAGACAAAAAAAATTTTAAAAAAATTAAAAAACTGAAAAAAAAAAATTAATCAAGGGAATAAAAACAAGGACAGTATGAAAAAAGTAAAGTCGTCCTAAAGCTAGCTTGTAGAACTGAAAGTTGGCGCAGAACTCAAGTTTCTGGGTCTTTATTCCAGATATGTGGAGCAGAAAAACATACTGTCCATGTTTAGTTTGGACTCCTGTGACAGCAAGGACACCTTCCTGGTCCACCTGGATGGTTTTATAGCAGAACATCAGGTCAGATATATACTTTGGAATGAAACCATTCAGTGCTGTAGTTTTGAACCTGCAGGGCAGAACTTTTGTTTCCCCCTTCTGGCAGTGAGAGTACTTACACAAACATAGCAAAGTGTACCTAAGATTAATGCCTTGCTTGCTTTCTTTTTAAAGACTATACTCCTTCCTCTGAATGGCTAGTTTCTTTTTTCATCGGGAGCTTTAGAAACCTTTCTGTCTTGGGTGCTTGTTAAGGTTTTAGGCTGTAGGTTCCATCATATTCCTAGTTGCGGCAGCCTAGTCTGGCACTACTGCTACAGTTTCTCTCCTCTTCAGCTTTGGCAATAGTTGCTGGTTGACATAAAACTCACCATTACCAATACGCCACCACTGGAATATATCGCTACAGAAATCAGATTTAAAACTCTGCTGCACTTTAAAATACAGGGAGATCTACTGGCACTGATAGATTTAATAAGCATTGTGGAAACTTGTTTGGTACGAGCTTGAATGTAATAGAGAGTCATGTATACGTAAAAGTCCCACACTCCAGCTTTAAAATCTGCCCTTTGACACAAGGAAGCCAATATAAAGATCCATTCTACTCGTCCTAACAGCAGCAGTTCTTAAAGTTGCAGATGTCTGGTCGACTTTGTACGGAATTGTTCTTACTGTTTTGGTTGAGTCTCACAGCTCTCATCAACCTCCTCTCAAGCAATACGCTACCTGCTCAGCAACAACGTAAAGGAGCTCAGACCATAGAAAGGGACGTAGAAAACATGATAACCTTGAGTAAATGTGTTTGTTAGGATTGCAGTTTGTTTGTTGCTCCACAGTGTTCTTTGTCTGCTGCTGTTTTTCATCTCCCCAGTGGAACAGAAGCTACAGTGGACGCTGAAATCACATGCTTAGTGTATGTAATCACTTAGAAATCTGTGTACATACACAGTCTGCTGCCTTTTTGCATTTTCTAATTCATTTTTTGCAATTTTTCAACTTTAGTATGTTTATAAATTTTAATACATTTTTCACATGTGAATTAAATATGCTCCAGCTACAGTCAAGGACTACACATAAATAAAATTAAACTTTTTAAGTGGTTGGTAATACTTGTGCCTCTACTGCAATGGCTGTGAAATGTTTAAATCACAATGTTGGTGATTTAGACTTTTCATACTTCACAATATTATTCAAATATCAGCCTCACGTCATAGCACAAAAACAACCAAAAATGATGTGTTCTCTAAGATCTGAGCAGCCAAGTGATACTGGGAGACCTTTGACAGCAGCTGAACAGCACATAAAAGGCTGCTCCTGTGGTTTTGTCACTAACAGGCTTTATTTGTTCTTACAAACTGTGAGAAATAACATAAAGCACTTGCACAATAATCAGCTCCTGCTCAGAACCATCTGCCTGCCTGAGAGCTTCTTTGCTGGCTAGACACTGCTGAGAGTTTAATACGCACTCCTGTTGTATCACATGAATATGGATCCATGCTCTGGTGTTGCTATGGAAGAATGACAGGCATAAAAAATGTTGAGCAACAAAAAAAAACCACAGGGTAGCCGAGGTGGATTTTATTTTCTTCATTCCTGCTGATATAATGAATAACAATCTAACAACAACAGGAAACAGACTTTGATATTAAACAACAATTTGGCATGGCAGGAGACAAAGCGTTTTCTTTTTATCCACACATCCGTCAAAACACACATCAGTGAAGCTGTTGTCTCGACTGAGGATAATGGATTCATCTTTACCTTTTACTGTCTCAAGACAAATGATAATAATCACAGCACACAGAGGAACATTTTGAGTTTCCTGTCTGACGGGATCAAATAGGATCAAATAGGATTAGCACTGGTTGGGATACGTACCAGGATGTGAACCAGCATTAGGTCCTTGGTGTGGCCGCATTTGGCTCGCAGCAGGTTCTCCACACAGAGTTCTGTCGGATCAGGTGTGAAACCACAGCAGTACCTGTCAAGACGGTCGTTTATCTACAAAAACAGACAAAGAACAAATAGTTAATGAAAGTAGTTATCATACTAATAATAATAACTTATTTAGAGCACCAAAAAAATCAAGCTACAAAGAGCTTTACAATGAAAACAAATGTAATGCTATAGAAAACACAATTATACTAAAACACAAAGTAAAAATGTAAACAATAAATTTGAGACAAGAGCATTTTTAATTGATTTTTTTTAAAGGAGCAGAGTTAGTCTCCTTGGTCTCTGGTTGGTTTCCAAAAGCCTATTTTCTTGTTTTTAACCTGGACATAGGACCTGCTACAAGATCTCTGCTGGAGGGTTTTCAGGCTGCATTCAAGGTTCGTAAGCAATTAACATGCCAGTGATGTAATCGGGGTCAACTCCAAAAGTCAACATGTCGATATTAAAACCAGTTCTAAAATGTGCAGGTAACCATGAAGCTGTTTAGTGGATTATTTTTAGGATGTGGTGAGTTTTACTGTAACATTTTGGACCAGTTGAGGTTTGAGTAGATTGTACTGGCTCTAACAGAAATACATAATCATGATAATAACATGAAAAGAATAACTAGAATGTAGTGAAAGCACAGAGGACAGTTTGAAAAATGATATAAAGTTTGAAATACCACAAAGGCTCAAGAAGCTAGTTAGCAGTGACATTATGAGGTAGCACTGCTGGAGGTGTTAACACAAAGCCATACAGTACTTTTAAGCGGATAAATTATGTAAACGCTACTTTTGCAGACTTTGTTCCCCCAGTTTTGTCTCTTTGGGTCAACAGAGGCTTTTTGTAGGGGAGGCAGTGTTACTTCCATCAACAAAACCTGTGCCAAAAACGAAAAAAATCATCGACATCCTTAAAGGATCCTTTGAGAATAAGAACTGTGAAAAAATGTCGCACGTTTATCAAATGGTTAAAGCTAACTGACAATGTGAAAGATGCAAGAAAGAACAAATTAACTCATTACTGTTAATAATTCATCCTGAACAGCCTGCATCCTTCTGTGGAATCACACGCTGGGCTTTTTCCTTAAAAGATGCAAATAACTTGTTTGGCAATGAAAATAATTGCAATTGTAAGTGTAGCCCCAGGACAAATATTAACACAACCTACACAGACTTCCACACTGTCAAACAATGTGATCATAATACTGTTGTTTTTGTTGTTGTTGCTAGATTCATATAAATGTATTTAAGCGCATTTCTTTGTCTTGAACAATCCCTGCAATCACTGTCACTTCCTCAAACCAAACACGTGGCCCTTTTTTTTTAGACAAAATGATTTGGAACAAAGATCAGACAAATGGTTATGAGGCAGAAGCAGACTTTCAGCTTTTGATGAGTGCTCACTGATTTCCACTGCAAATCTTGTGGAAAAGCAGCTGGTGTTGGCTCATCCCTCCAATCAGTGATCTGCTTCTGGCGCCCTGTCTGACAGATAATCTTATGCGGTTATCAGTATAAAAACAGACATTCAGTATCTGTGTTCATGTGAGATCACATTGAAGGCAAGAGAAGCAGTGATGAGGGCTAAACTGAGATTTTACAACGACAATTTATAGCCTGGCTCATCAGAAAGGAAATTTTGCCAAAGTTCCAGACTGCAACCATTTAGTCACTTTTTGTGATCATTTTTAGAGACATCCATCCATTATCTATACACCGCTCAATCCTCACTAAGGTCGCGGGGGGGCTGGAGCCCATCCCAGCCGACCCAGGGCGAAGGCAGGGGACACCCTGGACAGGTCGCCAATCCATCGCAGGGCCACACCCAGAGACAGACAACCAAGCACACCCACAGTCACACCTACGGATAATTTAGAATCACCAATTAACCTCAACATGTTTTTGGACTGTGTGGGAGGAAGCCGGAGAACTCGGAGAGAACCCACGCTGCACGGGGAGAACATGCAAACTCCACGCAGAAAGATTCCGGTGCCCCCACCGGGACGAGGCAACAGTGCTACCAACTGCGCCACCTTGCAGCCCCATTTTTAGAGACAGTGCCACTAAATTTTAGCACTAGGTGTACTGGTGCCACAAAATATGAGTGAATGTGACGCTATCAAGGCAGGATTTGGACCATCTTGTGCAGGACATCATCTACCTGCAACAGGTCCATAATTACTCTCACTCTTGCTTTCCACTGGTCACAATATAACAAACTACTGATTCATTCAAAAGAAAACATCATTCGGGCTCTCTGTTGCCACTACAGTACCTGATTTCTGATGAGGACAATTCAGACAATGAACAGACTGTGTTTTTGTGTTGAATAAGGCAGACCTACTCTTCTGACAGCAATAGTTTACATGTCTGATATGTTTCAATGAAGGGAATGTATCATAAGTATTGTATGTACTTCTTTTAGTCTGAAAGCTTAGTTTACCGTCAAACCACAAAATTCAAACGTGAAAGCCTCACAAAGCACGATAACAGCACAGAGCACAAACTATCCAGGAACTGATGGACCAGCAGCATCTCCAACAATCTTTTTTTTTTCTCCTGTGCAAGTACACCCTCACTTTTTGGGAAGCTTAGTTTTTTCATCAGAAATAACAGATGCAATCTTTATTAAGCATTCATTGACCTGATATTTACCATTATTTCTAGTAATAGAAATATGAACACCAAGAATATGATATTTTATGGGGTTTAGCATTAGGAAAGTTGTTTTTTTGTCTTATCTGTTAGTTAAAATAAGTGAAATTTCCGATTTTGAGCTGCTATGCTTTGATGGTGATGGCAGGATCAGCAAGCACGGCAATTCATCCATCCATCCATCCATCCATCCATCCGCTTAATCCTCACTAGGGTTGTGGGGGGGCTGTACCCAGCTGACTCAGGGTAAAGGCATCGGACACCCTGGACAGGTCATCAGTCTATTGCAATGTCCAATTCACAAAACAATTAAAAATTAAAAATTAACAATTAAAAATGGCAAGGCTGTCGTACTGCATGATTCAATCCGCAGTAAAACTGAACTGGACATTTTTTAAGTGTGGTAGGTGGCCAGTCCAGAGGTTGTTGTTGTTTCAGGTAGTCAGGAGGGATTTTGAAAACATGTAGACAGTAACCAGTGCCAGCAGTAGGTTTATAGTCACAGAATACGTTCTGTGAGTCGGACTAAGAGGAGTCAAGCTATCACTCCTTGACTCCAAAGCAGTTCACACAATGTCTCATAGACTTACACAATTTGTGAGTTTTTCCTTTAAAATATAAGAGCAAATGTCGAAGTGTCCTTGGGCATGACAATGAACCTGAAGTTGTCCTGATGGCAGGCAGGCACCTTGTATGGCAGCTCTGTCGCCATCGGTGTGTGAATGTTTGTGTGAATGGGTGAATGAGAAACACATTGTAAAGCGCTTTGAGTGCCACTAAGTCAGAAAGATGCTGTATAAGTGCAGACCATTTACCATTTATGTCTGTAAATTGACAGTTTATTACCAAAGCACTCATAAGTATGACAGTTAAAAACCTATATGTGTTGTATTGCATCCCAATTAAAGTGGTGCTCCTCAATTTTGTGCCAGCCACCATTAAAGTCCTTATACTGAAGTCTCACCACCCAGCAACCATCTTGGTAATGCCTTAGGGCAGTTGTTTTGAGTTGACAAGACCAGGACCTTATCTAAATGAATGGGGAGAAAGACATAACTGCAATTTCAATGACTGCCAAAACATAAAAAATAGCATGTATGGACTCATTAGTCATATTTGATGAAAACTGCTTAAAAGTCTGGTGACTTTGCCACAAAATAAGGCCTATAAAGCATTATTCCACACAGACTTCTACTTTGCATGCACAGCGTCATGACATTGCATGTGCATCACCACAACAACACGTTTGGCTGGATGTTCGCCAGTTCATCTGTAATAAAGCTGATGATTGACTTTGTGAGGGGAATAGGCAGAACATGCGTCATAAAACTGCCATCTCTGGCGTTACGTAATTCTTCCGTAGATTTCTATTCATGATCCTTTAAGTGGTGAGTCTCCCCCCAATAAGATGTCTGGCACTGGTGCTACTGGTGGAAAAAACTCAGTCTGGCGTCCTGATGTCCAAACACTGCCAAGAATATACAAATTAAGTTAGAGTTAGGAACATCTCAGGACATGTCTGTGGTTTGGGAAAATTCCACCCAAGTAACTGCTCAGAAGATTTGTAATCCTACTGACACATCGGTCGACAAACACAGCTCGTATTAGATTCCTGTTCACTTCGCTTTACAGTGTTCACAATACAACACCACCAAGTCTCTGGTTCTGCTGCAGATATTTTTGGAGGTAACATGATGGATTGTTGTGACGGACAGTTTGGGTTGTATGTCTTCATTTATTAATTTTTTTGGCATAGGATTAGATCATTTGGAGGTCGACTCCCAACTTGTTTCATCATCTGATTGCATAGGTTCTTTCCCACACAGACTTCTTATTAAAGCTGTGTTTCCGCCAAAAGTCTGTAGAACTTCTGTAGTTTTAGACACTAATGTTCTGAACTTTTCCTGGAACAAAAGGATCCTTCTGCCCTGTGTTATCTACGGACTTGTTTCTGTATTTCCTGCAGTCTAAATACCCGAAAAAAAAGAAAAAAAAGAAAGAAAACTTATCTGGTGATGTATCAAAAAGAAAAGGCTTAGACAACCTTAACCTAATTTTAAAGCAGACCTTCTCATTGTGGCTCATCCACTCACATTCCCACTGGATGTCTTCTGTTGTATAAAAGGCCTGGATTTTGTAGACAGTCCATCTATGTTAGGATTTTGGCAGGATATCTTGCAGGCTTTTAAAAATGACAATTAGAAGTGCTGCAAGCTCCTGTATTGTGGAAAGTGGTACCAAATGGGGACTTTTGAGTAAAACTGTCTGTCTGGCAACTTCTTTAGACCCTTTCTCCTATAGAGAAAGACAGAGGAAGTAAGTTCCTCAAAAGGTTCTTCATCTATTAGAAAAGTTCATGTGGTGCTAATGTGGCTAAGGTTTACAAATCAATGGCAATACATTTTTTGCCAATAAGAATGATAGCAGATTTACAATTATACGACCCACTTGTAATATCCTGGGATTTCATTTGAATCTTTTATCATCTTGTAGGTAAAAATGTATCAAATCAAGCAGTCTGCTGGGGAGAATCAGAACCTGCAGAGAGAGCTTCCCCTTTGCAGTCAGTGAAATGATTAATAATGAGAAACTCTTGTCAGTGGGAGAACCTTGTGATTTACTCCCTGGTGCTAAAGTGAGAGACTGACAAAGTGAGAAACAAACAGACGCAACCTTGATGAGATCTGTCCTCTGGTCGACTGTAGGGATTGGTTGTTTGTAAGAGTTTGTGTGTATATGTAGTATGGGAGTTTTGTATGCATCAGCACGCTTGTGCAAGACTGTGTGACGCACACGACCCTGGTGCCCTCAGGTCAACACCATGTGTGTGTGTGAGTGAGACAGAGAAGGGGTTTGTGTGTTTCGTTGTTCAGTAAAGCTGCAACATCACTGTTTCTTCTCACTTGTGTGGTGCTTTTAGGAGACTTCTCACCCTGCTGCCACATTTCACTCCCACACTGGAGTATACTGATTTTGAGCTTGGTCCAGCAGCCTTGTGGAGACTGAGCCAATATTGACTTACACTGCCACTGAACACCATCAAGCCTCAGGGAAAGACAACATGTGGAGCTCTGCTGCGGTCAGAGTCAACACAAAATTAAAGTGGAACAAACTGTAAAGTGTATCTGGGGAGTCTGATTTGCTGAAATACATTTTCGACTGCTAGTCTCCATATTCAGCACAGTGATACACTGAGTGAGTGCATTCTGCATGTTCAGTCGGCTAATTAACATCATTCTCTGAACTAGTTCAAACCTTATTTCACATTATCTGCGTACTTGCTCTGTTCTTCATTAGCATCTTCTGTGTTTAACTTTCTTTGCTCTTGTCTCATGGCTGTGCTGTTCCTTCTTTGAACCTCTCAGTGTTCACTAGTCAGTCAAACAGTGTGGGCAGCACGTACAACCTTTTATTTTTGTGAGGTTTGATTCTAATGAAATCTGACTTTGTGTAGGTGCTGCTCTTTCCTCTACTTTCAAACCACTTGCTCAGTTCTTAACTATTTTACAAAGCCAATAACACAATAATACAAAGCAGGCAAAGTTATTGTTAAGGTGTCAAATGTAAGTATATTGAAAAATGACAGTGTGCACGTGAAACAAGACTACGAGTCTATAGCCATGCTAGCAGTTCAAGACTGATCTGAGATGCAGCGAGGATTTGAGCTAAATGCTAAGCTAGCATACTCGGGCAATGTTAACAAGCAGATGTTTAGTAGGCTAATTATATTCACTATTTCAGTTTGTCATGTTAGCATGATAACATTCATTAATTATCACTAAAACAAAGTACAGCTGAGACTCAGGGAGATAGCAGTATTAACCTAATTAAAATTTGAACTTGTTGAGGGAGGGGGCACACCAAAGTTGTTACAACTCCTCCTTTTGGGAACATGAATCTATGGACGCCACAGTTGTTGATATACTTCAATATAAAAATGTCAACCTCACAATGGTAAAGTCGGTAAGGATCATTGTAGATGTCCTATGAATATGATCCTAAATTTCATGGCTATCCATCTAGTTGTAGTAAGTTCAGTCTGGATCAAAATGGTGATCTGACTGACCGACGAACATATTCATCCCTGCAGCCACTCCGCTAGCTTTGCAAATGACACGTTGGATGATGAAAACAAAATATTTCACTTGACTTGGGTTTAGGTTGGACAACTAATGTCACACATTCATCACAATTAACACACCACAAAGTTATCCAGTACGATTTTTAAATGCCACATTTTGTTGAGACCTTACAGATGCAGGTAAAAGTAAACAGGACAATGAATCATGACCCTATGGATATTCGTGCTTCTCAGAGGATGACATCTTGGACATTTTACAAGCTTTTGTCTTACAGACATATGGGCGAATCAAGAAATCGACAAACTAAGAAACTGACCAAGCCAAACTATAACTATATATATAACTATAAACTATAAAATTCACAGAGCATATTAAAACTACCAATAGGATAAATGCTTTAACCCTATTCTATTAACATCTAAATTTCTTTTCCCTCTTTTATCTCCACCATGTTGTTTGCTCCAGACAGCACTTTGGTATGGTGGGCCAGTTGTAGCAGGATGCTGCTTTCAGGGCTTCAGACTGATATGATCACACTGTTAAATGATTTCCAAATATAATCTGAGTCCATCACAAACATGCTGAGCATGCTGAGCTCTGCTCGATTTTTCCTTGCAGCTATAGAAGGAACAGCTAGGTAGCAGTCTGGAACAGTGTACCTTTCATTTTTAAAACCTGCACTCCAATTGTCACCTTATCCTCAGTTCCCCCTATCCTCCCCAGGGTGTCCTCCACCTCCATTGTGTGTTTGAGTGCATGTGTGTGAATGAGTGAGTGAGTGTGTGCCCTTCATGCTGCTCCTCCTGCACCTTTGGTGTTTGGTTCCCTGCTATCAGAGCCAAGGGAGGTGTTAAGGGAGCAGGTAGGAACAAGTGTTCAGAGGCACTCTCATCGGCTCTCAGCAGATCAATAGGAGGCTATTAGAGCTTGGCCCTGTTACAGGGATTGACTTCTGGCAGTGAGGGGGAGAGAGCTGCCTCATGGGTTATTCATATTCAACCCCACACACACTGTAGATGGGTGTTAGATACACATTCCATCTCAGTGTGCGGACAGAACAAAGCAGGTCCAAATTACTACTGGAGGTTGTAAAATCAGCAGTGGGGTGCAGCCTCTGCAGTGTAAGCGGAGTATGTCAGAGCAGGCTCAACACTGAGGAGGTGAAATGTGAAAATAACTGTGATATGTTTAACAATGCAGTGAGTTGTACAACAATAGATCTGCTGGAAAACAGCCTGACAGAAATGCAGTCACTGTATGTGCTCATGTACAGTATAAAACAATACTGAGTTACAAGCTGAGTCATTTCCACACCTGAACCCACCCTTCATTACTGAGATTTCATCTGTTTATCTTTTAATGTTTTACATGTCTGCCTTTCTTTCTGATAACACGAGTGATTCTCCTAGGCATGGATGATGCCAGTCTGTCAGAGATCTGTGGATAAAAGTACTACCATTCATCTCAAATGATTCTTTTCAGCTGTTCTTTTCTAGAGGGGTTTTGTTGCACTACCTCCAACTGTGTGCTATTAAATTGGTGACATGCTTGGCCAGGTCATAGTTTTCACTTTTTTTTTTTTTTTTAGAAACCTTTGCGTTATTAAAACAATGTGTTTGGGATCATTGTAGAAATTGGGTGCACAAACGTATATGTAAGTGCTTTTTATGAATGTCATCTTCGACCTTTTATATCCACACAGCTCTACGTCAGCACACTCCCACCTACATGCTTTACTGTCGGGACTGTGCAGCCACTGTGGTTGTCCTGGCCACGTCCACACCCAACATGCTGGACCCATAGACTGGATGTAAGCACTGGTGTAGCACATGATGGTGTCTCCCATTGGTTTGCATTAGACCAGAATCATAGCACATAGCTAACGCGTATAGCATCATCGCTATGTTAGCTATCTATTAAAAGTTCTAGTGCGGTTCCCTTCAAAATAGGCCAACTGCTTGGCCTCCAGTAATGATGCTTTCAGCTTTCTGCTGCCATTTCATAATGTGTAACCATCCCCATTTAGACTGATGGTTAACCCTCTGTCTACCTGGCTCTAAGCACTTAACACCATGACTGCTCCCAACAATATTTTTATTGTTAAATCTAAACATATATATTTTTAATAATGATTAGTGTAAAAACTAAATATCATTCAAATTTAATCTGAATGGGGCTTACGTCTGTACGAGACAGCATCACACAATTCAGGTTCCCTTTTACTTCATACAGCAGTAACAACCTGTGATTGTGCATAAGTCAGTTTGTATTTGCAGATATATAAATCTGTTTAGGAACAAATAAAGAAGCTCCAAAAATGAAAACCATTGCATATAAGCATAAAGGTTTCATTTAAGGCTATGGCAAAGTTACATTTGGATAAGTCTATGAAATAAATGAACACAAGTCAGCTTTATGTCTTCTGAAACGATGGCAACATGACTGTGTGTATGTTTATTGATTTATCTTCACATATTGTACCTTCAGGGTCTAACAAACTAGGTACACAAGCTTGCATGATTCCAGTCACACAGAACCAGTACACAATTACCCACAGATTCCTCATTTATACTGTGAAATCATTTGCATCCTGAGCCTCATCAAAGCTGTCAAAAACAACTCCTTTTTTTTCTTTTTTTTTTTTTAAAGCAAAACCTCAAACAATCTTTCCTCTGGATAATCACAGTAATATTTCTAGTGTTGTAAACAGGATTATAGAGGGGAGCTCTGATGTAAGCAGCAAGACTGTTGCTTTTCTCACAGTATTTGTAGTCATTGCTTTGTGGTGTGCATGTAAACATACCCAGATATGGCAAACTGAAAGTAACCCTTAAAGTCATAAGTAAACAAACATAAGCATAACACACAGTGGAAATAAAAAAAACACAAGTAAAAGATAAACCAAAATGCTATATTTGTAGCAGAAGAAATGACTGTTTCCTAAAGAACAGTGAGAATGCGATGATGGAAATTCTCATTTGGTTTTGTTGAGCTATTTTTGTTGTCCAGCCACGACTGCGTACAGGATTTCCTGCAGTGTTGCCTCTGTAGAGAGGTGCTAAATCAGAGTTGAAAACGTGATTGTGCCATGCTGCCCTGCTCCAAACACAGCCACTCAACATTGCTGTCATACACTACTCACAATAAGTTAGGGATATTGTGAGAGACTCAGTGGATTTCATACATACAGTCTTTGTTTCACTTCAGAGATTTCTGGGACAGGGAGGCCGTTGTATTGGGGTGACAGACACACCTCATTTTGTGTTTTCCATGTAATGGTCTCACTGTGTACAGTGTGCCTTACATATTGGGGCCAATACCAAAAAACTAAAAGACAACCCTTTTCAATGTGGCACCAATTTCAACATTCTGTGGGTATAAAAAGCTGACATTGTCAGTAAGTCATTTCAAGTTCATCGTTCAAAAAGCCATGAACACACGACGTCACTTAACGGACGAGCAGCGCCACCTGGCCATAGCACGCCTTCGAGTTGGTGGCAGGCAGTCTGATGTTGCTCGTGAACTTGGTGTGTCTCAAAGTGTCATCAGCAGACTTGCATCAAGACACAGAAGTACTGGTACAGTTTGTGACAGACCCAGGAGGGGGGCCCCAAGAGTGACCGACTGCAACGATGACCAGTACCTCAGGACCTATGCACTCAGACATCGCTATGCAAGTGCCACAGAGCTGCAGGCCAGTTTACAAGATGTGAGGGGTACTAGGGTTTCCAGACAAACCATTCGCAACCGACTCCACCGCTTTGGCTTGAATGCCAGACGACCGTTGCAGGTGACTCCACTGACACCAAGACACCGCCGTGAACGTTTGCAGTGGGCACAAGACCATGTGACCTGGACAATGCAGCAGTGGTCTACCGTCCCGTTCGCTGATGAGTGTCGAGTCACCTTGCACAGAAATGATGGTCGTCAGCGTTGCTGGAGAAGTCAAGGTGAGCGATATGCCGAGGTTAACATGGTCCCCAGGGTTCGCTTTGGTGGAGGAGGTGCAACAGTCTGGGCAGGCATCACCAGCCAG